>NW_015633578.1:501841-509216 GCF_001515625.1 Sinocyclocheilus rhinocerous
TATCTATCTATCTGTCTGTCTGTCTGTCTGTCTGTCTCTCTATCTGTCTATCTGTCTGTCTGTCTGTCTATATACATATATACATACATATATATACAGAGCTGGGTAACTGATTATGTATTCAGATTCCAAAATATAAGTACTTGTAATTAGATTAAATTACATTTTAAAATACTCATAATCAGACTGCAGTTACTTTTTTTATGGATTACATGATTACATATTATTTACACAATAGCAATAAATTATTCATAATTTATTGATTCTCCCTAATTCCTCTTTTTCATCTTTTAATTTCTCCTTTATTAAATAGCTTACCGCTTATATAGACTCAGAAATTCTTCAGTTTTGTGGACATGCACACATTAGTGAGGTGGCTACGCAGCATTCAACCACTGGATTTACAAAAAATAATTTCAGGTTTAAGGAGTGTTTCAACATTGCATCAACTACTGATGAACACATTAATTTTTATTTGAATAATCACACTGCAGGATATTTTATCATAATTTGTTTGACATTCAGTTTACATCAAGTCAGTGTCATGGTTTAGCCGTCTAATTGATATCATATGGACATCACATTGACATCAATGATTTGTTTGTTTGATATTTATTGCATTATATAAATTATTTGTCAGCCTGATTGAGTTTTAGTATTATTTTTGGGGCCTCGAAGAGCATCCATTTGAATCCTCTCCTTTTGAAACCTGTCCCAGTTGGCAATTGGTGTTCAAAAGACGTGAAATTGACATCAAACATTGACATCAAATATCCAAATCAACCTTTTGTCACAAACTTGACGTCCATTTGACATCCACACACTCCTTTCTAATGCCCATTCAATGACAAGGCTTTCTCTGCTGTTTAACACCACACCTGTAGATGGCGCTATGTAGTAGTGACATTGAGCCTCTGCTTCAAAAGCATAGACAATTTCTAAACCGTGTCCAGCTCACATCCGTCTGCAAGAGGTCTGTTAAAGATCTGGAAAGCATCTGCTGTGTGCAAACATCTGATAGACGTCTTTAAGATGTCAGTTTTACATCATAGACATCTTCTAAACGTCTATTTGACATCTGATAGGAAACGTCCTATAGACGTATTGCAGATGAGCAAACACTCTTGCAGATGTAATGCAGACGTCAAATAGACGTCTCTGAGATGTGAGTGTGCTATCAGGGTGCATTTCTTTATTAATAGGTGCGTTTCTTTTTGAATGTACATTTGTATTATTGATTTCGAGATTGCTGAATGAAACTTTTTCTTTCATTGCATTGCTTTTGTGTCGTTATGTTGGTGGTCGAAAGAACATCGGTGTGTGGATATGAGTTTTGACGTCAGTTTGATTTGCTTTTTTTTTTTTGACATTAATGTTTGATGTCAATTCGAAGTCTTTTCATCATCAAGGAGCCTGCCTGGTCACGTTCATTATACAAATAAAAAAGCAGCTCTGCCAAAACATATCGTTTTGTGAGTCGGTCAAGCCCGTACACGTTTTAATAAGCTAATATTCATGTTAACCTGGTAAAGTTTCTGGGACTGCCAGCAGCGCACACACATGGAAACCAGCTGGAGGAAACCAAAATCACGTAATCACTGCATGTTGGTGTTGTTGAAGACGCGTAGGTGTCATATTTCTCTCTGCAGTGGGTCTGGAAAAGATAATGCATGTTGGTGCATGACCCGTTATTTAGGACTTCGCCTCTATAGGCATTGAATTGTGCTTGAGAACATCAACAATAGATTTTCTCCAGATTTCAATAGGAGCAAACGGTTCTTCTAGTCGCGCTTGTGAAAAGGTAAGAGATTTTTGTCTGATACTGGAGATTCACATTACTTTGCTTTCTTATGTGGTATGTGGGTTTGACTGTTTAAATAACCCGTTTCTTAGAAGGTTAAATGGAAAGTTTATTAAAAGAAATTAACATTGACGTGATTCTCGAATGATTAATGTCATTCAAAACCTCAACGAGAGATACTTAGGCTAGCAGTAGCTATATGTTCTGGCTTTTCTTTTCCAACAAATGGTGCACAATCATCATACAAACCATTGCATGACTTTCAAAGACTTGGAATACACTCTTTAAAATAAAGGGGGGTTCGCAGCAATGCCATAGAAAGTTCCCCAAATAACCTTTTAGTGAACTATGGAAACCAGTTTCCGCCACTGAATAAAAAATAAAACAAGGTTTTGTGACTTTTTATCTCACAATTCGGACTTTTTTTCTCCGTTGCGTGAAAAAACTCCCAATTGCGAGTTACAAGTTCCGAATTGTGTGATATAAACTCGCTATGCAAGAAAAAGTGTAAAAATTGCCAAATGTAAACTTGTACTTCTGAGAAAAAGAGAATTATGTGATTTAAACTCGCAATTCTGGGAAAAACGTCTGAATTGCGAGTTTATATCATGCAATTCTGAGAAACCAATCGGAGATGTAAACTCTCTATTGCGAATCAGAATTGTGAGATAAAAAGTTGCAATTATGTTGCTTTGGTTTTTATTTCAGTTCATTTGGTGGAAATCTTCCATAGTGAACAGTTCTTTAAATAACCATTTTTTCCCAAAACATCATGGAATATGTGCTGCAGGAATGAGACTAAAAATAAAGAAGGTGAATGTAATTACAGGGTTTCAGATTCAGCTACGCCTACGTAATTCTTTTGACTTGGTTTTGTTTCCTTTTATGTTTTTTTTGTGAAAGTTGTATTCTCATAAATAATGGTTGCAGTATTGAATAAGGCTTTTGCATTATTAAAAAAACAGAATGCTAGCTATGAATGTACTACAAGTATCTTAATCTGTACAGTAAGTAGTAATAAATGCTTACATTTCTACTCAAAACTGTTGAGCTCAATGGTCCAACTGTGATCTCCTTGTAGGATTTGTTTTTGGACATGGTGGCTGGTCCTGCTAATGACTAGCTACCATTTTCCAAAACAAAGCTGTATTATCCAACTGGCATTGAAGTGAATCTTTAATTTAACTGGAGCATGTTGCTGGATTGTACTTCTGAGAAAAAGAGAATTATGTGATTTAAACTCGCAATTCTGGGAAAAACGTCTGAATTGCGAGTTTATATCATGCAATTCTGAGAAACAAAAATCGGAGATGTAAACTCTATTGCGAATCAGAATTGTGAGATAAAAAGTTGCAATTATGTTGCTTTGGTTTTTATTTCAGTTCATTTGGTGGAAATCTTCCATAGTGAACAGTTCTTTAAATAACCATTTTTTCTGTTATAAATCTGAAGAAACTTTTTCCAATATAAAGAACCTTTTGTGGAATGGAAAGGTTCCATGGATGTTAAAGGTTCTTCATGGAACCATCAATGCCAATCAAGAACCCTAATTCTTTGGTTTTGCTCATTGGTTTTGGTTCTCAAACCATCCATGTTCATTTCCTACAGGTTGAAGATGTCCAACTGCACCCTCGAAACCACCAGCGCAGTCCAGGACCTGCAAAAAGTCTCTTCCATTCCCACCTTCATGCTTGGAGTCCTGGGGAACATTTACGTCTTGGTGATGTTCTGCCGCCGTCCCAGAGCAAAATGGACCTACATGAACGTCTACATCACCAACATGGCGGTCGCCGACTGCGCTCTGTTGATGTTCCAGCCCGTTAAGATGTATTACTACAGCAGGCAGTTGGAAGATCATTTAAAGGCGCTGTGTAATTTTGTTTTGTTGGTCTACTACGTCAATATGTATGTGAGTATCTTCACCGTCACGGCCATAAGCGTGGTGCGGTATGTGGCCATCAAGTATCCCATGAAGGCCAGGGAAATCTTCTCTTGCAAGAACGCTCTGGTGGTTTGTGCGCTCATATGGTTCATCGTTTGCTTTATCAGCCCGGTTTACTTCATAACGGACTCCAGTAATGACAAGACCATGTGCTTCCAGAGGGTTAATGAGCCATTGTCGTTGCATTTCGTTTTGTTGTTGGTCATCGTTGGGTTCCTCGTGCCGTTCCTCATCATACTGTTCTGCTCCGTTAGAGTTGTTTGCACTTTAAGGAAACAGTTGGACGTCGGATCGCGTTCTGAGAAGATCCAATGCATGTTCATCATAGTGGCCAATTTCGTTGTTTTCGTCATATGCTTTCTCCCCGTCCACTTGGGTTACTTCGCTAAATCCATCGTGCAAAACAAGTACTCAAACGCAGAGGATAACGACAGCTGCTACTATAAAATGTTCGCGCACAACTTCCTGCACATCACTCTTTGCGTTTCCAATATGAACTGTGGTTTGGACTGCTTTAGCTATTTTTTTGCCACCAAAACATCATGGAATATGTGCTGCAGGAATGAGACTAAATAAAGAAGGTGAATGTAATGACAGGGTTTCGGATTCAGTTACGACTACGTAATTCTTTTGACTTGGTTTTGTTTCCTTTTATGTTTTTTTTGTGAAAGTTGTATTCTCATAAATAATGGTTGCAGTATTGAATAAGGCTTTTGCATTATTAAAAAAACAGAATGCTAGCTGTACTACAAGTATCTTAATCTGTACAGTAAGTAGTAATAAATGCTTACATTTCTACTCAAAACTGTTGAGCTCAATGGTCCAACTGTGATCTCCTTGTAGGATTTGTTTTTGGACATGGTGGCTGGTCCTGCTAATGACTAGCTACCATTTTCCAAAACAAAGCTGTATTATCCAACTGGCATTGAAGGGAATCTTTAATTTAACTGGAGCATGTTGCTGGATACATGTGTCCCAATACAACAAAAACCTACTTTATGTAACTCAAAAACATTGAAAACATACTATTAACAGCCGTGATTTGCTAACATATTGTTTAAATATGCATCAGGAACTTTGTGGAGCATTGAGTGGTGGTTCTAATAAAATTAATAATTTAAACGATCAGACTCGCAGATTTCGAACTAATTTGATTCGCGAACGATTGTTTATTGATTTGGTGGAAAAGATTCGCACCTGTGTGTGCATCGCTTTGGCATGGAGTCGGGAAGGATTTTTATCTGACAAAAAAAAAAAAAGACTGGGCCAGAAAACACATACTAATCTGGGCCACACTTTAGCTGTTGAAATGGGCCAGATCAGACAGAACAACGGTCTCAGACTGCCAGCAGCAAACTTAAATACTTTTGTTTCCACTAAATCAACTGATTCAATGAAATATGCAGTATTTAAGAACCAAAAAAAAAGAAGACGTAAAATACCGCATGGACGCGCCTACATGTTGCGCTCAAACGAATCGGTTCTTTTGAACGAACTGTTCGAACAAACAGGTTTGTTGAAATTCCTAGACGAAGACAGTAACAAAACCGAAACACCCACAGAGCGACTTTATCTACTCAAACAAAGTGTGATCTAGCTCCGTCTCCATGCATTACATAGATTTGTGTAATATGCATTGCATTTAAATATGAAATAAGAACATATATGAAAGTGAAAGTGATGTGACATGTGGCCAAGTATGGTGACCCATACTCGGAATTAGTGCTCTGCATTTAACCCATCCAAAGTGCACACACACAGTAGTGAACACACACACACCGTGAACACACACCCGGAGCAGTGGGCAGCCATTTGTTTTTGCTGCGGCGCCCGGGGAGCAGTTGGGGGTTTGGTGCCTTGCTCAAGGGCACCTCAGTTGTGGTATTGAAGGTGGGAGAGAGCGCTGTACATTCACTCTCCCCACCTACAATCCCTGCCGGTACGAGACTCGAACCCGCAACCTTTGGGTTACGAGTCCGACTCTCTAACCATTAGGCCACGACTTCCCCATATATGTAATGCACTTTTATTTTTGAAGGATACGATGTTTATCTGTTATGAGATTCTTCCACTGCTAAAGGAACAGATCTCAGTTCTTTTCTCTAGTTGAGCACGAGAAAAGGTAAGTGTTTTTGATTTGATTTGAGTTTCTTAATGTTGGTTTCACTCTCATATGTTTCTTTGCAATGTTGATCTTGCGTGTGTGTTGGTTTGACTTCTCTTTTGAAATGTGTCTGTCACAATTAACAATGTCCATGTTTTAAATTTTTTCCATTGCAATAAAAAGTTCAGTAATTTATCTTCGTACTGGATGGGAATGCAAGATTTCGTGTATCTACACTAAAAAATGCTGGGTTGTTTCAACCCAACTTTGGGTCAAATATGGACCAACCCAACTTTTGAGTTAAAAATTGAATGTAAAAAATTAACCCAATGGTTGGGTTTGTCCATATTTGACCCAAAGTTGGGCTGAAACAACCCAGCATTTTTTAGAGTGTACTAATAGGCTACTGAATTTTAGCTCTGGCGCATTTTAACTACATCTGTCATTTTAATCATTTCAAGAAATATTTTTAAATAAGGCAGACTATAATGCGTTATAGAATACAGAATACAAAGAGATCTACTGTATGATAATAAAAAAAAAACTGGTTTTACAACTTGGCGGCATTGAGGAAATTTGAAACTGGAAAGAAAGTAGCCAATGAGCAGCAGTTTGCATCGCTATAGAAAAGAAATACAGGAACAAACATGAAATAATGTTTGCTTGATATGCACACTTACTGACATCAGTGTGTAATATCTATCTATCTTACAAATGTATGGCTAACACATTCATATCAAGAATACATTTCCCACAATGCTTTGCCAGAGAGACGGTGCTGTATAGAAATGAGTGAATTCATTAATTCAAGAGTTTGTTTTATTAACTCGTGAGTATATATTGCATGTTAGGAAGAGATACAACACCATATGATAGCACAGCTGTTTATTATACAACAAAAATGTCCTTTAAATCAAACGGTGAAGTTTATTACAAGAACTGCATTGTCAGCATAATGCAAATTTATTATTTATATTTTTTATTGTTAATATATATTTCTATCAAAGGTTTTTCAAAGTACTTTCATGATTAGTACTGCAGTATGTCTTGCCAGTGCCTGATTGTATTTTATATTTATTATTAATCAAACTGCCTGTATAATTTACATGAGATTCAATTAGACAAAATATGTTAAATGTTGAGAACTAGTTGAAATGACTTGTAAATTGACTTGTTCTATATACAATTTCTTGATTTTCCTATACACTTTGATTTTCAAACCCTTTCCTACACAAGTTGTAGCCTAAATAAAAGAAATGAAAAAATTATATATTTAGAATTTTTTAAATTGCCAAAATATGTTTCAAAACATATTTATGCAAATATATTTTCTACCAATATATTTTTGGCCTTTTTTTGTTTTTGTTATATATATATATATATATCAGTGGCGAGTGGTGACTTTTTTAACGGGTATGCCGAGATAAAAGATTAAGCCCCCCTCCCCCCTCCTCGGCTCTTTTTATGGTCACTCAAAGAGGAAAACACCGTGGCAGGTGTCGATTTAAAAGTATGCACATTCCTACTT
>NW_015633578.1:509464-510300 GCF_001515625.1 Sinocyclocheilus rhinocerous
TCCTACTTTATTTGCAAAGGAAATTCATCTCCAATCCTTCTTCTATAGCCTAGTTTCAGGTAGTTATTTGAATGCTAGAAAACAGTTGCTTTTTCGAGTAAAAACCGCCAAATAACGTAGTTACTTTATGATACGTAATATTCAGAGGGTGGGGAGATGGGGGATCCCCCCGCACTGTATGTCTCTGCATCGACTGAATTATTTATTTATTCATTCATTTATTTTTATTCCCAGTGAATAGGAGTTAAAACTCCCACCCCCCGTGACGCTGCTCCAATAATAGACCATGCAAAACACACACACAAAAAAACTATTTTAATTAAATAAATAAATAAACGTAATAATAATATCTTTAAAATATCGCCAAGTAACGTTGCAAACAACAATAAAATCAGAAAAGGACTTTAATTGTAAGCGACACAAGTATATGGAAAATATACAGTTGTAAATAATATATACTCTTATGATTTAGTTGAGTTTCGGCAATCGAGATCTGACAGCAACAGCGCATTTTTCCGCTTGGGCTAGCGCTTTGCGGACAGCTTACCTCGTGCATTAAATCAGCCGCAGACCAGCAAACCACTGAGAACGCGCTATAATCCTGAAGAGTCATAGCAATAGATCGGAGGCGAGAAAGCTGTGGAGAATCCGCTCGCCCGGAAGCAACCGCAACTGACGTAGATTTACAGAAAATTACTGCCGTTTGGCAAAAAATTTATTAAAAAAGATCTTACATATTGTGCCTTTAATTAGCCCGTGAACTCATTCTCTCAGACGGCTTGGGTATGCGGCGCATTCGCAGCTTATATGGACGGAACGCCACTGATATATATATA
>NW_015633578.1:510387-512796 GCF_001515625.1 Sinocyclocheilus rhinocerous
TTGATATATATATATATATATATATATAATTAAACATTATTAAATCATTATAAAATTGAGTTATCCCATCCAAATATATTTTATTTTGCTTCACTGTTTACATCATATATTTAACATTAATTTAAGATATATATTTTGGCCAGATTTTAATTAATTTTTTTTCTGTCATATTGAAGATGTCCAATTGCACGCTGAACATCACTACGGGCGTCCAGAACTTCCAGCTGGCCGCACTCATACCCACCTTCATCCTCGGTGTCCCGGGAAACATTTACGTCTTAGTGATGTTCTGCCGCCGTCCCCGAACCGACTGGACCTACATGAACATAAACATCAGCAACATGGCGATCGCCGACTGCGTCGTGCTCATGCTTCTGCCCGTCCGCATCGCGTCCTACATCTGGGACAGTTCGGGACTCAGTGGCCAAAACTACAAGGAGCTGTGTTACGTCCTCGTGTCGGTTTATTACATCAACATGTACGTCAGCATCTTCACGGTCACCGCGATAAGCGTCGTGCGCTACGTGGCCATCAAGTATCCGTTAAAAGCCCGGCTTTATAAGCATTTATAAATACGAAAAATGAATTTTTATTTAGAAAACAGTATTCACTTTGTATTATTATTAATATCTATTTTTCAATTTATTTTCATTTTTTGCAAAAAAAAAAATGTTTATGAAGTTTTTTAAATGGCGAATGCAAAAAATAACTTATTTTAACATTTTTATAATTTTTTTGCAAACACAAACAAAAAGCAATGAAATGTAAGAATTCTTTAATTATTTTCAAAACCGCACTGTTTTTGTTGCAAAAATAAAGGAACGTTTATTAGACAATGTGATTTTTTTTATTATGCACATTTACTTATTTATTTTGTAAAAATGAAAAAAGCAGGAATTGACTTTATTACTGACTATGACAAATGCAAAAAACAAGGACGTTTTATTTAGATTTTTTTTTTGTATTTTGTTCAAAATTCAATGTTTTGCAGAAAAAAGAACGGAAAAACAAATCTTTAAACTAGATTTTCAAAACCTTTTTTTTTTTTTTTTTTAACAATGACCTTTAACTAACTCGAGGTTATTTTTAGTGGATGTATGAAGTCAGTTCTTTTAGGTGTTCAAGCAACTACATGGTGAAGTTAATCACATTAACTATAGCGTTTGCCGAAGAAGTTGACGGTCATGCCGGTGTAGATCGCCAAAGCCAAGAGCGCAAGAAATCCTGCAGAAACACAGACCGCTTCAGACCAGAAACCACCGCAAACCAGACCATAAAAACCCCTGCTTCAAACACACTGAACCCTCACACGCTGCTGAGACGAATATTACTGCACAGTCACAGTGTTCATGAAACAGAAATGTAGTAAATATTTTTAACAATTTAAATAACTAAATGTAACGATGTCAGATGTTTTTAATTTAATTTAACTTAAATTAATTTTAATTTTAATAACTTTAAAAGTGTCAAATGTTTTTTTAATTTAAACAATTAAATTAAATTTTTTATAACTAAAAATATCAGATATTTAATTAAAATAATTAATTTTTAATAATTAAAAATGTCTTTTTTTATACATATATATAAAAAATATATGCAAACTATAAAGCAAAAAAAAGAAAGAAAGAAAGTAATATAGGAATTTTAAAGAACTGAAAAAATTTTCATAAGTTGTATGACTTTATAAGTCTTTCGAAACGAAAAAAATGCAAAAATAAAATAATAAAGAATTATTCTAAAATGATTACCTTCCCAAATGGATACAGAGTATAGAAAAAAAATTACATTATTTGTCATATTTTCCTTAAACATGAAATTAAGTTTAATGTTTTTAATAATTAGGAATATTGCAAATATAAAAAATACACAAAATATTGTCCTACTCAGATGGACAGAGATTACTAGAGATAACAGAGAAGATATTTTCACAGAAGATGAACGGGATGAAATGTATTTGGCATCATCATGACGTCTGTGTGTGTTTCTGACCGGACAGCAGCAGGGCGATTCCTCCGGTCCGCACTCGTCGGCTCCGGGGCCGTTTGGACGCAGTGATGCCCAAAAGCACTCCAGCGAAACAGCCCAGAACCGACAGCAGCATGAAGGCCCGCGTGGCGTCCCAGAACGCTGTGCAACAAACACAATTAATGCACTTCCTGTTTGCTCTGTGTTCAGGCTTCCTCAGAGCATTCTGGGATACTCGAGGAGCCATGATTAAGGCAGATTATTGATTAAAGCTGTTGAAATCTACCATAGAAACGTAAATGAGTTTTGGAAAAATAACAATAATTTGAAAAATATATAATAAAAATAAAATAATAAATAATTTTTTTCCCAAAATTGACCTACATAGATTGAAAGAAATAAAAATAAAAATAAAAAAATTCCGTCAATGAACATGAAGTGAAA
>NW_015633578.1:512868-516311 GCF_001515625.1 Sinocyclocheilus rhinocerous
ACACACATTAATAATAATACTAATATATATATATAAAATAAATGACATTTTCTTTAATTTGAGTTTTTATATAATTAAAAACATGGCATATTTGTATAATTTCAGCTGTCATGTCTTTCTGTAGTGTTTACGGCGGTTTTACCACACTCACCCACGGTCAGCGTGTGGGCGTGGCACTTGCGATTGATGCAGAACCTCCAGAGGCCCTGATTGGCTGCGTTCCCGGAGTAGCGATACTGCATCCAATAGTCTGTTGCCGTGGAGATGATGAAGAGCACGAGGGCCGCCACTCCACCCAGAGAGGCCCCGCCTACCAGAGTGAGCACCATCAGTCAGAGGATCGGGACGTCCTCCTGCACGCACACACACACACACACACACACACACGTTCACTAACTGATCAACACTGTACTGAATACACTAGTGCTGAAGAACTGACATTAAGTTTGCGCTCCAGACGTCAATGATTCCTCTTGTTCAGGAGAGAGCAAACACCCATAGCAACCCCATGGCAACATGCCAACAACCAATCAGAACACTTTAGTAACCGCATAGCAACTGCCTGGCAACCACTCAGCAACTTCTGCACGTGTAAACGCCGCTCATATTTTCGGTAAAAGTACATTTGAAAATATTACATGGAAACGTGATTCAGCTTTCAGTTTTCTCAGGATAAAGACTTTAAAACATACAACATGTACAAATTTAGGCAAAATACTATATTTGTTAGTATTACAAATAGCAAATAAACTTTAATGAATATATTAGTAAATTAAAAAAAACACTAAAATATTAAATTATATAGGATAAATTAAATATATTTGTGCAATTTTTATATTTTTTATGACAAATATACAACATATAAACAATAATAATAATAAAATATAGGACAAATTAAAAGTATCTGTGTAATTTATTCCATACATACAAATTTAGGCAAAATACTATATTTGTTACTATTACAGATAGCAAATAAACTTTCATGTATATATTAGTAAATAAAAACACTAACTTATAGGATAAATTAAACATATTTGTGTATTTTTTAATAAAATATATACAACATATAAATAATAATAATGAATTATAGGATAAATTAAATGGTTTTTTTGTGTAATTTTGTAGATTTTTATGATAAATATACAACATACAATATTAATAATAAATTATAGGACAAATTAAAAGTATGTGTAAATTTGATAACAAATATACAACATATAACTACTACTACTACTAATAATAATAATAAATTATAGAATAGATTAAATTCATTTGTTTAATTTTTATAATATACAACATATAAATCACCATAATCACCATTTATAAATTATAGCATAAATAAGTGTATATTTTAAAAAATAACAAACCATCAGAAACCTTGCAAGAAACTTTCAAGAGGTATCATTAATGGTAATTAATGACATCTTTAAAATATTAATAAATATTTTGTAGTTATAATGATACATTTTTATAATTTTAAACATTATAATATGATGGATTTTATCATTATATTCCACAATAGCGTACAGAAAGCCACCTATTTTTTGCTTTTAATAAAGACTTTTATTAATGCCATATTAGAAATGAAAGAACTTTCCACTTTTGAAGAAAAAAGACTATTATAAAAAAAAAAAAAAAAGTTTATACTAATACAAACACTAAAAGACAACTCTGAATTTTTGTGTAACTTCTGCACCAACTTTTTACAAACAAACCCTTTGGTTCGCGAACAAAAGGCTTTCTGTGCGATCAGCATTTGGCTCGAATCGAGCCGATTAATCAAAACTTCAATCCGTTCATCATAAAAGCGTTCTGAATGCGAAGCGTTTGCGCAGCACAAACTGGATCAGCACATTTCAAACTCGAGCTGAACGCTGCCAAACACACACACACACAAATTACTAACAAATGACTCACTCACAGACGAATAAGAGAGACATTCACGATAAAACTCACAAAACGTGCCATAAACGCATCGCAAATGGACGCTGAGAACAAACCGCGCTTTTGTTCCCGCCAATGCAAGGATTTAAAAAACAGCAAGTGTAACGGTCAAATCATTCTCCAAGACTTCCCTCAAACAGCCGCGGACTGTCCTTAAAGCACCTAATGAAGTAGATAAAACTTTGTCAATAGTTTAAAATCAATTTGATATCATATCTTATATCATCATGTACCTCTCAGACGGTTGCTGCCGGTCTCCCGCGAGGATTGAGCTCCGTGCGAGCGCTTCTGCCGTTTTTAAGCCCACTACGCGCGGCCGTCATTGTTCGGGCCACAATGGAGCGAATCATCCAGTCAGACATGTGAGATGTGAGGTAATCCGCATCTTTCACCGCGTCTCGTCCTGTTGTTTACTCGCTGACGCTCTCCTCACAATCTCGCCAGTCTTCTGCGGCGTGGGGCGTTAGTGACGCGCGTCGACGCCTCGGTCTTCCTCCTTCGGCTGGAGGTCAAATCGAGCCAGAACTCTTGGACTGGGGCTTTGAAGGATGAAGAAACGCCTCACATATATATATAAACAAAGGTTTGGGATCAGTAAGATTTTTAATGTTTTTAATTAGAGTTTCTTCTGCTCATCAAGGCTGTATTTATTTGATCAAAAATACAGAAAAAAACGAATATTGTGAAGTATTATTGCAGTTTCTAATATTGGTTTCCTATTTTAATATAACGTTACTTTAAAATATAATGTATTCCCGTGATGCAAAGCATCATTACTCCAGTCTTCAGCGTCACATGATCTTCAGAAATCATAATAATATGCTGATTTATTACAGTTTTGCGGCTTCATATTTTTTTGGAACACGTGATACTTGTTTCTTTGATTCTTTGATGAATAAAAAGTTAAAAAGAGCAGCGTTTTTTCAAAACCGAAATCTTTTCTAACAGTATAAGTCTTTACTATCACTTTTAATCCATTTAACACATCCTTGCTGAATAAAAGTATTAATTTCTTTTAAAAAAAGAAAAAGAAAGAAAAGATTTACTGACCCCAAACTTTTAAATACTAGTGTATGTTGTAATGTTTTGTGTGTTTTGAATAAACAGTTCTTTTTAACTCTTTATCAAAGAATTCTGAAAAAAGTATCACAGGGTCCAAAATAATATGAAGCAGCAACAGTTTCCAGCTCTGATAATAAATCAGCATATTAGAATGATTTCTGAAGATCTTGTGACACTGAAGACTGGAGTAATGATGCTGGAAATACAGCTGCGCATCACAGAAATACATTATATTTTGAAGTATATTCAAATAGAAACTTATTTTAAATTGCAATAATATTTCACAAAATAACAGGGTTTTTTCTGTATTTTTGGTCAAATAAATACAGTCTTGATGAGCACAAGAAACTTTGGTAAAAAATATGAAAAATCTTACTGATCCCAAACTTTTGATACACACACACACACACACACACACAGACACAGACACACACACA
>NW_015633578.1:516503-519492 GCF_001515625.1 Sinocyclocheilus rhinocerous
TCACACACACACAGACACACACACACACACACACACACACTCTCTCACACACACACACACACACACACACACTCTCTCACACACACACACACACACACACACACTCTCTCACACACACACACACACACACACACACTCTCTCACACACACACACACACACACACACACTCTCTCACACACACACACACACACACACACACACACACAGACAGAGTTAAACACTCAAAAGAACTCTTGATACATGAGAGAACTAGCCGACAAACACGTTCCCCTAACGTTCCCATATGATTATTCTTTTGGCAGCCAAATAAAAACGTTAGGGGAATGTTCTCCAAACCTAATTGGAAAATTCTATTTTTGTACATAAAGTTTCTTTGCAGAGAACGTTCTGGGAACCGGAAACCAATGTTCTTAGAACGTTCTGGGAAGCAAAATGTATCCGCTGGGAATCTGTAGACGCCAAATCAATCTAAATTTGAAACAATTCTCTTTGCATTTGAGTTGTTGATCAGTTCTGTGACAGATAATGTTTCATTTGATTGTGAAATAAATCGCATCTCGCACAAGTGCATTTATACAGTATGCATCTGTATGAAACTGGATCATTAATAGTCCAATTCAGATTTAGATTTGGAATTTTAACGGATCAATGCAGATTGAGAATCACCATTCATTGCTAAATGTATTTGTCAAACAAACACATTAAATACAATTTTTTACAATTATTACATTTAAAATAAATTCTACAAATTTAAATACATTTAAAATGTAAATAATATATTTTAGGTTTTAATTTTTTGTATATTTAAATTTTTTAAATATAAACAACATACATATATTTAAATTATATATATATATATATATATATATATAAATTCTTAATTTTATAAATGAATGTACTATAAATTATTATCATATAATAATATAAATGTTTTTAATTTATTTAAAACTAAAATATAAACAATATAAACATTTATTTTATATGTATATGTTCTAGATTAAAACTAAACAAAAAAAAAACACTATATAACATTTCTATTGTTTTTTATTTTTAAATTATATATGAAAACTATACCAAATCAAGGTAAACAAAAAAAAGAAGAAAAACCTAAAAGTTAACATTCAGTATAATTTAACAAGACATCAATCTGTCGTTCAATTTGCATTTATTTAAAAAGTTACTAACAATCCAAGCTGATTTTTCACATATATATTGGCATAATCCAGAAAGATCAGGAAGTTCATGTATACACCTGAAGTTCATATACCACAAAGTATATGTTAGACATGAAAACACAGCATTAAAACAATGCTGAAACCGCGTCTGACCGCTCGAAGGCTTCAAACACTTATTTACAATCACGCACGTCAAAGTCCGAGCAAAACAGCATGGCATCGCTAATGAAAGGTCTTATTAGCCTATAGCGCTAGATCCGTATACAACACGACTAGCTCAATCAATCAGTCCTTCACTTCTTATTCGAATGTCCTTTTCCTGCCTTCATGCCCCGCCCTCCTTTATGGCTCCGCCCTCCTTTGCCCCACCTTCCTTTTATGGCTCCGCCCCTTCTGCTCTTCCTCTGCGCGGCTCTGGTGTCTTTCTTCATCCGTTACTGACTGATAAGCGGCAGCGTTTCATTTTTGTCCCTTTTTTGTTTGTTTCTTTTGTTTTTATTACTCTGTGGTAATTTTTTCTTGTATTCTATCGATTGCATAAATGCGCATGATAATAAACCGCCGAACTTTACGTTAATTCTCCTGCATGCTCATTATAATATGCAAATACACCGGGCAGGACACCGGCGAAGGATAAGTATCGCTTTTTATTTCTCCTCTTTCCTACTACTTCGGGGGCGTGGCGTCGCGTCGCGTCATACCGTCATCAGAACTAGACAGCGGCGCGGTCACGTGCTCCTCGCATAGAATCCTCCAGATCAAAGATGGCGGCGTACATGCGAGCGTGGAGATCGTTCAGTCCGGCGTCCGGCAGCGCCTCCTCCGCCGCTTCAGTCGCGATCAGAGCCGGGTTAAACGCGCTCCTCCCGCGCCGCTTCCTCCACCTCCGGCGCTCCTACTCCAGCATTTCCAGCAGAAAGTCCTTATGCGACGCCAGGATCGCAGCATCCGTGATGAGTGACAGGTGGAGTCGGGTCACGGCGGGCTCCGGGCGCCTCGGCGGCGGCTGTCAGAGGCGCTTTCTGTTCGGGAATAAGGGCAGCGGCTTCTCTGGAGAGGACGGAGCCGAGAGCAGCGCCGGATCTGCTGGAGACGATGAGTCCGGAGGTGATGAAGGTCCCTACACTCCTCCTCCTCAGATGACAGCGCTCACCACGATGCTTGTGCCCGAGGTCTTCCCGAACGTGCCGCTCATCGCCGTCAACAGAAACCCGGTGTTTCCGAGATTCATCAAAATCATCGAGGTGACGATGCGTGATGCAATCAGGCGACTACAGTTCAGAAGAAGTAGAAACACTACTAAACCGTGACATATGTCGGTGTAGCTTGCATTTAAAGACGTGAAAGTCGATGTTTTTGTGCTTTACTGCAGTTTTACTACTGTGTGATTGACTGTTGGCTGAGGATTTCATCATCCACAGACCGAGTGAGTGAGTTCTCTAGGAGTAGTCTGAGTCGGATTTTACCTGCTAAATACCAGTATTTGGGTCATTTAGGAATGAATAAAACAATTTTGGGGAAAATAAAACACATTTCTTCACACACACACACACACACACACATACAAGAAAAAAAGAATTTGAGAAAGAATAAAATGGATATCACAGAAAAAAAAAACAGAATTTGGGAAAGAATAAAAGAATTTAGGGGAAAAAAGAAGGATTTGACGCTGGCATAAATTTGGCTTGACGTTCGATATTGGGGAAGTCGTGGCCTAATGGTTAGAGAGTCGGACTCGTAACCCAAAGGTTGTGGGTTCGAGTCTCGTACCGGCAGGGGTTGTCGGTGGGGTTGGTGGATGTACAGCGCTCTC
>NW_015633578.1:519827-542436 GCF_001515625.1 Sinocyclocheilus rhinocerous
AAAAATTCGCACATTTAGGGACCGTCTCTAAAGTTACATGCGATGTTGGTGTACACTTTTCTAACTTCAATAGCATTTGAGCAGAATGACTTACAGTTATAAAAACAACTGTTCATCTAGGGGTCAACTATAATGCACACCTTTTACATTTTTTATATTTATTAAAATCTACTGTAAATCATATGTAAAAAATGCTACTTTTTCACAACCGAATGGGCTCAAACGCAAATTTAAAGCGTAATAGCATTTGAGGAGAATGACTTACAGTCATAAAAACAACTGTTAGTCATTCTCCTCGAATGCTATTGAGCTTTAAATTATGGCATATTTTGCATTTGAGCCCATTCGGTATGAGCCCATTCATCAATACAATACAATACAAATAGCATTTTTTTTTTTACATATGATTTACAGTTTATTTCATAAATGTCAAAAATGTAAAAGGTGTGCATTATAGTTGACCCCTAGATGAACAGTTTACAGTTTGCAAGTAGTTTTATGTGATATACTCTAAAAATCGATAAAAACGTTTACCTGCAATATTTTCGGATTTTATGACATTGAAAGTAGGGAACGATTATCTTGATAGTCGAATTACTCTTATTTATTCGATTAATCGGATGGGGGGGGGTCACAAAATAATTATTTATTAAAAAGAGTAATTCAATTAATTACAAATATATTTAAAAAAAATAATGAAATTCATAAAATAATGATTTTATTAAAAATTAAATAATATAAAAAAAAGATTATTATTTAAAGAAATGTTAAACTGAATGCTTTTATTTGTAAACCCTGACATATAAAATAATAGCCATTTTTTACATTATTGTTATTTTATTTATTTTTGGAAGTGGAACAGTTTATTTGAAACTTTAGAAAATCTTTTTAAAAGTTTGCATATTTATGTTCTGTATCATATTTGGTCCATCAGGCTTTCATGGCTCAGATAGTCTGATACAGTGAGAATATGGAGGAAAAACAGCTCAGTTTTATTCAGAGACTCAAACTGAGCAAAAATATGCAATTTGGTGCAGATGCTGATATTTATATGATGGAATTCTGATGCTTTTAATGTAAATCAATGAGATCTGTATATCAGTATAGGGGATACTAACATAAAATTATAAATATTACTGGTTATTATAGGTTTTATTGATTAATTGAAAGACTACATATACTATTTGTAACTTTTTACATTTTTAGTATTGAATGAAATCACTTAAATACGTGCATTTGTGAATGTTTTGGCATCTTTAGGTCAAAAACAAGCCACTCATGGACCTGTTGAGGGGTAAAGTGCGTCTCGCTCAGCCATATGCTGGTGTTTTCTTGAAGAAAGATGACAAGTAAGTGATTATGCAAAAGTTGAACACCAAGAGAATTAGTTTGACAGACTGTATTGCGGTTCTGGTTGATTCTGGTGTGTGTGTTTGTCAGTAACGAGTCGGATGTGGTGGAGAGTCTGGATGCGGTTTATCACACCGGGACGTTTGTGCAGATCCACGAGATGCAGGACCTCGGAGACAAACTTCGGATGATTGTGATGGGACACAGAAGGTGATGCTCAAAATCTGTCACGTTACCTTTAAAGAAGGGAGTCACTGTTTTTATTAGTTAAATTAACTCATTAGCTATATTATTTTTTTGAATTACCCCCTGAGGAAGCTGAGACCTTTCAATAAATAATAATTGAAAGCAGTGGCAAAACTCGGCACTCGGTTGCTAGGGTGTTCTGAGTGGTTGCTAGGCAGTTGCTAAGGTGTTCTGGGTGGTTGCTAGGGTGTTCTGTGTGGTTGCTAGGCAGTTGCTAGGGTGTTGCTAAGGTGTTCTGGGTGGTTGCTAGGGTGTTAATGAGTTGTTGCTAGGGTGTTCTGGGTGGTTTGGGTGTTGCTAGGCGGTTGCTAGGGTGTTTGGGGTGGTTGCTATGGTGTTGCTAGCTGTTTGCTAGGATATCCTGGGTGGTTGCTTGGCAGTTGCTATGGTAACCTGGGTGGTTGCTAGGGTGATTCTAGGCGGTTGCTAGGGAGTTCTGGGTGGTTGCTAGGCGGTTGCTAGGGAATTCTGGGCGGTTGCCAGGATGTTCTGGGTGGTTACTAGCGTGTTGCTAGGTGGTTGGTGGTTGTCACAGATCGTTACTATGGAGTTTTATAGAGTTCTTAGCATGTTCTTAGCCTGATTTATCATTTAGCTAACTAATCACTATTAACATGTAGCTATTCACTGCTAGCATGTGTAGCATGCATGATGGAAGCCCTGTTTGCTAGTATGTGTCAAAAGAGCAAAACCCCCATATTTCTATGACACTTCTATCCAAAGATATTTATTTTATTTTATTTATTATTATTTATTTATTTTTTATTATTAAAAATGTGTGATATGTCACTAATTGAGAAGACGGCGTATTTCAGGAAAGTTCTCTGTCCTTTTTGTCCATTGTTTCCCAGAATCCACATCAATAAGCAGCTGGATGTGGAGCCGGAGGAGCCGGAGTCGCTGGAGGTGGAGGGCGAGCAGCCGAAAGCTCTGCGGCGGAAGCAGAAACGATCGCGCAAGGACTCGGCGTCGCTGCCGGAGGTGATGGAGGAGAAGGTGCGGGAGGCGGAGTTTGTGGTGGAGGCGCTTCCTCTGCCCGGCGTCCTCATGGTGGAGGTGGACAACGTGGTCCATGAGGAGTTCCAAGTCACAGAAGAGGTCAAGGTCAGTGTCCGCTTAGTATCGTTATAGTTTTCATTAGTATATTTTATTATTATATTTTCTGTTTTCATTTCATTTTAAAGTTTTAATGATTTTGTAGTGTGTTTTTGTCATTCTTATTAGGTTTTTAAATATGTCTATAGTTTTAATAGTTTTTATTTCGGTTTTAGTGTTAGTTATTTAGTACTTAACTATAAATGAAAATAAGAAGTGTTGCCTTTAGCAGCTACCTTAAGTTTAATTATTATTTTTAAATATAACTTTAAAATATCATTTTTTATTTCAGTTTTGGTTATTTTTGTACTTCAAACTTTTACAAAAACGAGAAATTTAGCAAGTAGCTGAAGTTTAACTTTTGAACTTTTGAAAGTTTTGAAAGTTGAACTTTTTATTTTAGTTTATTTCAGTCAACATTTATTTTATTTAAAATATGTCTATATGCTGCTTATTCATTTTTATTTCCACTTTAGTTGTTTTATTACCTAAAATAAGCAAAAATTAGAAATGTTGCCTTTTACAAATGTATAGTTTTTAACATTGAATTTTTATTTCGGTCAACATTTTTATTTTAAAATGTCCATATAGCTTTTATTTTTTGTATTTCATTTTTTTTATTTTTCATATTTGTCTTTATTTTTCCTTTTTTTAATTTTTGTTCTAGTAGCCTGATTTATCATTTAGCTAACTAATCACTATTAACATGTAGCTATTCACTGCTAGCATGTGTAGCATGCATGATGGAAGCCCTGTTTGCTAGTATGTGTCAAAAGAGCAAAACCCCCATATTTCTATGACACTTCTATCCAAAGATATCCCCTTTGATCGGTTTAAATGGAAGTCTATGGGGTGGTTGCTAGGGTGCTGTAAGTGGTTGCTAGGGTGTGGCTTTGAAGATTATAGGTCATTATTTATTGGTTACTTGAAAAGATAAGTCATATGAGTGTGAGATTCAAATTCACGAACATTCCGTCAATGTAAGTCTATGGGATTTTTTTTGCCCACTTTTTCGGCCGCTGTGCGAACATCGTAGGTCCGATGTTAGCATTATTTTACACATTCCTAGAATGTTTATCGCATGTTGCTAGCATGCTGATAGTATGGTTTAGAATGTTGCGAACATGATTTATCAAACGGTTAGCATATTGTTAACATGTTTTAAAACATAGCTAACATATTTTAGAACATTTTTAGCATGATTTAACATTGCTAGTGTATCACATTGTTGGCATGTTTTAGGATGTTACCATGATTTATTTCTAGTGTGTTTATCACATTTTAACACGCTGCTAGCTCATTGCAAACTTGTTTTAAAACATAGCTAGCATGTTTTAGCTTGTTAGGATGATTTAACATTGCTAGCATGTTTATCACATTTTAACATGCTGCTAGCATGTTGCTCACATGTTTTAAAACATAACTAACATGTTTTAACACACTGTTATGTTGCATGATCTAACATATTGTTAGCTTATGTTTATCACGTTTTAGCATGCTGCTAACATGTTTTAAAACAAAGCTAACATGTTTTAATACACTGTTATGTTTTAGCATGTTAGCATGATCTAACACATTGCTATCATGTTTATCACATGTTTTAGCATGCTGCTAGCATGTTGCTAACATGTTTTAACACACTTATGTTTTAGCATGTAAGCATGATCTAACACATTGCTATCATGTTTATCACATGATTTAGCACATTGCTAGCATGTTTTAGCATCTTGTTAGCATGGTTGACCATGTTGTTAGCATTGTCCTAGATTAGTTGCTAGGCTTTGTTAGTGATAATAAGGTGAAATAGAATAACAGTATGTTGGCTGTCATAATTACGTAATAAATAAATAATAACTAAATTAAATAATATATAACAATAAACAATTTACGCATTTATTTTGGGGAAAAATAAATGTTAATATATTTATTATTTTTATTTAATTTAACATGAATGGAAATTATATTTTTATATTTATTTAATTTACATTTTCATTTTTATAACAACTGGAGTTCCATCATGAACCTCTAGAGGGAAATTGAAAATGTAGTAATTTGTTAAATAAATATATATATAAGTTATTTTAGTACTTCAGCTTATACTAAACAAAATTGAAAAATGTTGCCTTTATCAACTAGCTGTTTAAGTTTTTATATATTTGACTTTATTTCAGTCAAAATTTTAAAATGGGTATAGTTTTTTTTTGTTTAATTTTAATTATTATTTAAAATGTATACTAAATGGCCAATGCTTACTTTATTTAAAAATGTCAATATAGGCTTTTAAAATTTTTATTTCAGTTTCATTTTTTAGTGCTTCAACTCAAACTAAACAAAAATCTTGCCTTTAGCATTTAGTTAAAGTTTATTTTATTTTATTTCAGTCAAAGCTTATTTTAAAACATTAAAAATGAGAAATGTTATCTAATTTTTTTTATTTTCACCTCTTCAGAATTAACTCATACACTCTATTGTTTCAAACCAGGCCCTGACTGCTGAGATCGTCAAGACTATCCGTGACATTATTGCTCTGAATCCACTGTACAGGTAATATAGACAAAGAAGGTGTTTAAACTGCAAGCTAAGGCGCTATTAGTGAACATGTTTGTCTGTCTGTTTGTTTGGTAGAGAGTCTGTGCTCCAGATGATGCAGGCGGGTCAGAGAGTGGTGGATAATCCCATTTACCTGAGCGACATGGGGGCGGTACTGACCGGCGCAGAATCGCACGAGCTACAGGACGTCCTGGAGGAAACAAACGTATGTTTATGACCTCCAAACGGGTTTCTCTGAACGTTTATGAGTATCTAACATGGAAACTGTGTTTGCAGATTCCCAAGCGACTGTACAAGGCCCTTTCTCTGCTGAAGAAAGAATACGAGCTGAGTAAACTACAGCAGCGTCTCGGCAGGGAGGTGAGGGAACAAATGAGTACAGTTCTTGACATGCTGTTGCTTATTCGTTTGGGTTTCCTTTCATATAACGCCGGCTCGTCTTGATGCTCAGGTTGAAGAGAAGATCAAGCAGACGCACAGGAAGTACCTCCTCCAGGAGCAGCTGAAGATCATTAAGAAGGAGCTCGGCCTGGAGAAAGAGGACAAAGACGCCATTGAGGAGAAGTTCAGGGAGAGGTTGAAGGATCGGACCGTACCTCAACACATCATGGATGTAATTAACGAGGAGCTGAACAAACTGGGACTGTTAGATAACCACTCCTCAGAGTTCAAGTAAGAGTTAGTCATTGTTATAAACTAATTAACCTATCTATAATAGATAGGCACATTCCAGGATCTGGCGTTCGCTAGGCCTGGTGTCAATAAAAGCTTTTATTTCAGTAACGAGGACGTTTTCAGTTCTGAAACTTTGAGGATATTCTTTTAGCACGATGATCTCTTATATATCAAAAGCTCAAGTAAAAGTTGATTTCTCAATTCATGAGCCCTTTAATGTCCATAAAAATGTTAAAGAAGCTGAAAACCCAGCCTAAGATGGTTGTACATGGGTTCTAGCTGGTCATTATCTGATCCAAACTGATCTAAAAGGTTGATCTGTTGGACTACAAGCTTGTGGACCTGGTTTTGACCGGGTAGACCACCTTAGTCCAGCAACAAAGTTGATAAAAAAGGTTAATAAAACCAGCTTAAGATGGTTGTGCATGGATTCTGTTTGGTCATTAGTTGCTCCAAGCTACTCTAGATGGTTTATCAGTTGGACTACAAGCTGGTAGATCTGGTTTCAACTTGATAGACCACCTTAGACCAGCAACAAGGTTGACAAAACCCAGGTAAAACCAGGTTAAGATGGGTTGTACATGGATTCTAGCTGGTCTTAAGCTGCACTAGATGGCTGATCAGTTAGACTACAAGCTGGTTGACCTAGTTTTGACCTGATAGACCAGCAACAAACCAGCCGCCATGTTCCACAAACTTGACCTCTTTAAGGTGGTATTTTATTAAATCAAACTTTGATTCTTCTTTTTTCCCTCTCAAAATCCCCAGCGTTACCCGTAACTACTTAGACTGGCTGACCTCCATGCCATGGGGCACCAACAGCGAGGAAAACCTGGAGTTGGCTCAAGCCAGAGAGGTGTTGGAAGAGGACCACTATGGAATGGAGGACGTCAAGAAACGCATTCTGGTAAAACACAAGCATGAGCCTTTATCCCCTGAGAATGGGAAAAATTTGCTTGCTTAATCCTCTTAACCCCAGTCATTGTTCATTCATGCAGGAGTTCATAGCCGTAAGCCAGCTAAGAGGCAGCACACAGGGAAAGATCTTGTGTTTCTATGGGCCTCCTGGAGTTGGAAAGACCAGTATCGCCCGCTCAATCGCCAGAGCCCTTAATCGCGAATACTTCCGCTTTAGCGTGGGAGGCATGACAGATGTGGCGGAAATTAAAGGCCACAGGTATGTGATAATGACCATTATGTGCTTATTTTCAAACTTTTAAGTATTCAGTAATGTACATTTTTTGTTTGCACATTGCAGGAGAACATATGTTGGTGCAATGCCAGGAAAAATCATCCAATGCCTAAAGAAAACTAAGACTGAAAACCCATTGGTCCTTATTGACGAGGTACGACATACAAATCGAATCTTAACCCTACCCTATACTAAAATTTTGGTTCTTAATTATGTTGAAACGACTGATACTGTATTAATCTTGTTGTGCAGGTCGACAAAATAGGTCGAGGTTACCAGGGTGACCCATCTTCGGCGCTACTTGAGCTTTTAGATCCAGAACAGAACGCTAACTTTCTTGACCACTACCTGGATGTGCCCGTTGACCTGTCTAAGGTATAAACTAGCAAAAATCTCTTATATATCAAAAGCTCAAGTAAAAGTTGATTTCTCAATTCATGAGCCCTTTAATGTCCATAAAAATGTTAAAGAAGCTGAAAACCCAGCCTAAGATGGTTGTACATGGGTTCTAGCTGGTCATTATCTGATCCAAACTGATCTAAAAGGTTGATCTGTTGGACTACAAGCTTGTGGACCTGGTTTTGACCGGGTAGACCACCTTAGTCCAGCAACAAAGTTGATAAAACCTTGTTAAAATCAGCTTAAGATGGTTGTACATGGATTCTAGCTGGTCATTAGCTGCTCTGAACTGCTCTAGAAGGTTCATCCATTGGACTAACCGCTTGTGGACCTGGTAGACCACCTTAGAACCACATAAAGGTTAATAAAACCAGCTTAAGATGGTTGTGCATGGATTCTGTTTGGTCATTAGTTGCTCCAAGCTACTCTAGATGGTTTATCAGTTGGACTACAAGCTGGTAGATCTGGTTTCAACTTGATAGACCACCTTAGACCAGCAACAAGGTTGACAAAACCCAGGTAAAACCAGGTTAAGATGGGTTGTACATGGATTCTAGCTGGTCTTAAGCTGCACTAGATGGCTGATCAGTTAGACTACAAGCTGGTTGACCTAGTTTTGACCTGATAGACCAGCAACAAACCAGCCGCCATGTTCCACAAACTTGACCTCTTTAAGGTGGTATTTTATTAAATCAAACTTTGATTCTTCTTTTTTCCCTCTCAAAATCCCCAGCGTTACCCGTAACTACTTAGACTGGCTGACCTCCATGCCATGGGGCACCAACAGCGAGGAAAACCTGGAGTTGGCTCAAGCCAGAGAGGTGTTGGAAGAGGACCACTATGGAATGGAGGACGTCAAGAAACGCATTCTGGTAAAACACAAGCATGAGCCTTTATCCCCTGAGAATGGGAAAAATTTGCTTGCTTAATCCTCTTAACCCCAGTCATTGTTCATTCATGCAGGAGTTCATAGCCGTAAGCCAGCTAAGAGGCAGCACACAGGGAAAGATCTTGTGTTTCTATGGGCCTCCTGGAGTTGGAAAGACCAGTATCGCCCGCTCAATCGCCAGAGCCCTTAATCGCGAATACTTCCGCTTTAGCGTGGGAGGCATGACAGATGTGGCGGAAATTAAAGGCCACAGGTATGTGATAATGACCATTATGTGCTTATTTTCAAACTTTTAAGTATTCAGTAATGTACATTTTTTGTTTGCACATTGCAGGAGAACATATGTTGGTGCAATGCCAGGAAAAATCATCCAATGCCTAAAGAAAACTAAGACTGAAAACCCATTGGTCCTTATTGACGAGGTACGACATACAAATCGAATCTTAACCCTACCCTATACTAAAATTTTGGTTCTTAATTATGTTGAAACGACTGATACTGTATTAATCTTGTTGTGCAGGTCGACAAAATAGGTCGAGGTTACCAGGGTGACCCATCTTCGGCGCTACTTGAGCTTTTAGATCCAGAACAGAACGCTAACTTTCTTGACCACTACCTGGATGTGCCCGTTGACCTGTCTAAGGTATAAACTAGCAAAAATCCACATTTGTTTGAAGGAGACTCTGGTTTCATTGTATCTTCATTGGTGTTTTCAGGTGCTTTTCATTTGTACAGCCAATGTTCTCGACACCATTCCCGAACCCTTAAGAGACCGAATGGAAATGATCAACATATCTGGTTACGTTGCTCAGGAGAAACTGGCCATTGCGGAGGTACGTTTACTTCGTGATCTCTTTACCTGAAACTCAGCAACATGTTTTTGAGTCAGGTTTAGAGTTTGGATCGGTTATAGTCGGTAAAACTCGAACCGGAAGGTTGCTGGTTCGAGACCAGTAGTTAGTGAGCCGTGAGCCTTGAGCAAGTCAATTAACTCGCTTAAGTTGCTTTAAGGCGATTGTCCATTTAAGTCGCTTCCAAAGTCTCACTGTTTCACTGCATGACTTGAAGTTGGCACAAGAGTTCGACTTTACTTAATCCTTTATAACCACCACAGAGATACTTGGTACCCCAATTGCGAACTCTATGCGGTTTGGATAAGGAGAAGGCGAAAATCACCCCCGATGCTCTGAGTGTCCTCATCAGACAGTACTGCCGGGAGAGCGGCGTCAGGAACCTTCAGAAGCAAGTCGAGAAGGTACAACTAACTTCTTACTCGTCTTTATGAGTGTTCTGCAAGTGTAGCTAAGTTTGGTACCTCTGCAGGTGTTCCGGAAAGTAGCGTTCCGGATTGTCAACGGCGAGGAAACGGAGGTCAACGTCACTCCGGAGAACCTTCAGGATTACGTCGGGAAGCCCATCTTCACTGTGGACCGAATGTATGACGTCACACCGCCGGGAGTTGTCATGGGACTGGCATGGACGGCAATGGGTAAGGGTTCAACCAAGAGCATTCAAGCCAAAAATTGGTACACTAGTTTCCGGTGAACTTTCTTAACGCTTAGTGGCACCAGGATTGGTGGGAACGCTCCTAAAGATGTTAAGTCCACAAAACCTCAAAGAAACGACTCTACTCTCCTCCACAGGTGGTTCAACGCTCTTCATCGAGACGTCTCTGAGGCGACCGAGAGAACCGCAAGGGAAAGATGGTTCCAAAGAGGGATCGCTGGAGCTCACGGGGCAGCTGGGAGACGTGATGAAAGAAAGCGCCAAGATTGCGTTCACATTTGCCCGCTCGTTCCTCATGAAGGAACAACCTGACAACGATTTCCTTGTGGGCTCCCACATACACCTCCATGTGCCTGAGGTGAAGATTGCAGTTGTCCAGAGTTTTGTCCAGTCCTGCTCATGGAGGGCCACCTTCTTGCAGAGTTTGGCTCAAACACACCTACCTAGAAGTTTCTACTAATCCTGAAGTCTTTAATAGCCTTGTTCATGTGTGTTGAAAGAACGTGGGCCTCAAGGAGCACGATTGGACAAAAACGATTGGAATAGAGAGTTCAAATAGGTGTTAAATAGCCATGCCTGAGATGAAGATTACACTTGTCCAGAGTTATCCAACTCTGCTCCTGGAGGGCCACTTTTCGGCAGAGTTTGGCTCCTAGTATTCCTGGCAGACGCTTCTAGTATTCCTGAGTAAGACTTGTTCAGGTGTGTTGAATTAGGAAAGTGGCCCTCCAGGAGTGCGGTTGGACAACCCTGCAGTATGAGGTTAAAGTAGATGTTAAAGGGATAGTTCACCCAAAAACGAAAATTACCCCATGATTTACTCACCCTCAAGCCATCCTAGGTGTATGTGATTTTCTTCTTTCAATCGGAGATATATTAAAAAGTGTCCTGGCTCTTCCGAGCTGTTTAATGGCAGTGAATGGGTGTTGAGATTTTGAAGCCCAAAAAAACTGCATCCATCCATCCATCATAAAAAGTGCCTCACATTGCTCCGGGGGGTTGATAAAGGCCTTCTGAAGTGAATCATTTGTGTAAGAAAAATATCCATATTTTAAACTTTATAAACCATAATCTCTAGTTTCTGCTAACCTGTCGTATAGGGTTGTAACGATATTCAAACCAATCCGAAAAAAACTGCGATACACCACCCACGGTTCGTACTTTATTGGCCGGATTGCTTTGAATATCGTTACAACCCTATACGACAGAAGCTAGAGATTACGGTTTATAAAGTTATAAATATGGATATTTTTCTTACACAAATGATTCACTTCAGAAGGCCTTTATCAACCCCCCGGAGCAATGTGAGGCACTTTTTATGATGGATGGATGCACTTTTTTGGGCTTCAAAATCTCAACACCCATTCACTGCCATTATACAGCTTGGAAGAGCCAGGACACTTTTTAATATAACTCCAATTGTATTTGTCTGAAAGAATAAAATCATATGCATCTAGGATGGCTTGAGGGTGAGTTAATCATGGGGTAATTTTCATTTTTGGGTGAACTATCCCTTTAAACAGCTGTTTGTTTCTTGAAACATCTAAAGTTGGGACAACAGCGACTGCCAATTGTTCCAGAGTTGTCCATTCTGGGCCACCTTCTCTACAGAGTTTGGCTTCTACCTGCCTGGAAGTTTCTAGTAATCCTGAAGACGTTAATTGGCTTGTTCAGGTGTGTTAAAGGAAGGTGTCCCTCCAGGAGTGCAAGGTCGAAGCTTCAAGTAGGTGTTAAAAAGCAGTTCGTTTCTTGTAATAACTAAAGCTGGGAATCTGTTCAGGGTGCAACTCCCAAAGACGGGCCGAGTGCCGGATGCACTATTGTGACTGCTTTGCTGTCCTTGGCCACCAACATACCAGCGCGTCAGAACGTGGCCATGACGGGAGAAGTGTCCCTGACCGGGAAGATCCTGCCTGTTGGAGGAATCAAGGAGAAGACCATTGCTGTAAGCTAGCAGAGACTAAGACCACACTGTGTTTCCAAACAAACATTTTACTGCAGGTTTATACAATATGATTGTTTCATTGGGCTTATAATTTTGCCCCACAAAGTTTCAACTAGTATCTATTGAGTTTTTCTTTAAATCTATATGAATTAAATGTATATTTGTACAGTAAATAGTCTAAGAATGTATGTGAATGACATTGTGTTTATAAATATAAGTGTCCCTGCAGCACAAAAGCAGTCTTAAGTCGCTGGGGTATATTTGTAGCAATAGCCAACAATACATTGTATGGGTCAAAATTATCCAGCCAAATATTGTCCTATCCTAACAAACCATACATCAATGGAAGCTTACTTATTCAGCTTTCAGCTGATGTATACATCTCAATTTCAAAAAATTTACCCTTATGACTGGTTTTGTGCTCCAGGGTCACATATGCATGTTTCATATATTTGCTAATATGTTTTAATTCTTCCGGTAGGCGAAGAGATCTGGCGTAACCTGCATCATCATGCCTGCAGAAAACAGAAAGGACTTCTCAGACCTGGCAGAGTACATCACCGAAGGGCTGGAAGTGCATTTCGTGGAAAACTACAGCGAGATCTACAAAATCGTGTTCTCTGGACAATAATGCGGAGTGCTGTTTTATCTTTCGGTACGCTGCGCTTCTGAATCCTCCGTGTCAGGAAATCACGAGCACACAGAACCAGGCTAATCAATCCTTTCTGTCGTTAGTTTTTATCCCACAGAAGTAGCACGTAAATGCTGCGCCGTGGCCTCTTGATTTGTGGGACACGAGTCTGAGCGACGTCGTCAAGATTCCTGAAACGTTTGAGACTCTGGGATCCCGAAAGCCTCTAGTAAAGATTTTATATTCACATCCAATTTTATCCCGAGTGTCATATTTGTAAATAACTGCCTTAATTGTACTCTCTCAAATCATTTACATTATATATATATATTATGGAACAGCTTGTGTGGATGTTCACTCAGTAGAAAGCTACTTCATGGCTGTTTTTATCATTTTTGTATGCTTGCTTTCATCTAGGAGTGGTTTAAGGGTGAGTAGATATCCAGGGATGTCAGAATACACGGGATACGCTTATTTAAACACATGTGTAAAACATATCAGAGCTGGGTAGATTACTTACAAATTGTAATCTATTATTGATTCCCAATTGCATGACAAAAAACGTAGTTAGTCACGTAATCCATTACATTACACATTTTAGGTAATATAATCAGACTGCTTTTTGATTATTTTATTATTATTATAGAGTTATCAAATCAGATATACGTTTCAAACATCAACTATAAGACTATAGAGTGCAAACATTTAATCTGAATTCAGTTTATTACTATTATTTAAGTTAGATATATAGGTCTATATACAATTCAACTATAGTGAAGTTCAGATGTATCTTATGCCAAATATGAAATGCGTGCATTTAACGTAGAATATCAAGTATTTTACATATTCTGCAAAAATCAGGTGACAGCTGATAAATTCATGCATTTCAATTTTACCCGTTACCTTATTTCCATGCCTAATGTATTGTACATTATTCTGTACATGCAACTAACTTGTTTTATAACTATTTATATACACATTTTCTGCATGCATAAAATAACCAGATCACCAACTATGTATTATATATCCCACAATGCACTGCACTTTACCTGAAACACAAGTGCTATCAACTACAATTATCATCTTTTTGACTCATTTGATTGAAATGCATAAGGTTTCTACACAAAAAAATTGTGTAATGAAAATTCGATATGCGATAATGTTGAAAACAACCATTTCAAACATTATTTAATTCCAGTTTCATCAGTATGCTTGGCTTAAACACACGTCCTGATCCATGGCTTTGACCACAGCGTTTTTGCAAGTATGAGTAACTCCAGTCCACCAGTGACTGACGCATTTCAGTGAAGCACAGGAGACGCAAGCTTGTTTTTACACACTAATTTATTCATCATAATACAGGCTACTCCTTCTTGGCAGCAGCTTTCCTCATCGCGGCCAGAATGTTGCTGAGCTCTTCCCTCTTTCTCTTGGCGCGGATGTGAGTTCCCACCTGCACACACACACACACACACATTACACAATGAAAAAACAACAACCAGATCATGAGGATATTGTGCTGGTGCTACAACAGCAGCTTGATGTGCTAAATATAAATATAACTTAGTGGCTGCTTCATGTAAACATAAGGTCAGATGCTGCATCATTCTAGTTATCCAAATTGGTTAAGTGGAATAAAACTTCTACAACTGAAAAAAAATTATATATATATATATATATATATATATACACACATACATACACACTACATACACATTATATATATATATATATACAAACTAGTTTAACTTACTAAAATAACAAAAACTGAAATAAGAAAAAATGAATGAAAACTATACGAACACATTAAAAAACCCAATAAAAACTACACAAAATTACTCAAACTTAAAAATAAAAATCTAATTCAAAAACAAAAAATCTAAATCTTAAAAAGATATCATGCAATAATTAAATGAAATCTAACTCAAATTAAAAATTTTATTTAATTAAATTATATATACATATATAATATTATATACTAATTTCAGTTATTAAAAAAAATAATAAATTGCAAAATTGGATTTCTCGTTCCAACAATACCATCTTTTTTTCAGATTTTGTACAAATTGTTTAAAACATTTTAAAATTGTTTCAAATGTTTTTAGCATTATGTGCCTAACCAACTAACCAATAAATAACAAACATTTTTAAAAAAGTAAATTTTTTGTGATCCTGCACAATTTGTGTTGTGACTAAAGCGTTCTGACTTTGCTTACACAAGGTATGATGGGAAGAAATTAGCTTTTTTCTTTTCTTTTTAGGGACATTTCCTCCCACTTTATTACACTTGTGGTGTAACAAAATTGCTTATAAATGTCTTGTGCTATATTATTGGATTCAATCTTTTTGTTTGTGTTCTTCCAGTTAGGACGGGTTTTGTATGTCTTTTTGGAGCTGCCTGAACGCAGACCTCATTGATGAGTGGAAAAAAGAAGAAGCTTTATTTGTGGATCATTTAGGAAATACTCCCTCAAAAACTGAGGAGCATAAGCTCAGATCATTGAGGCTTACGATCAATCAGATCCTAAAAGAAATACAAAACCTGTGCTAATTGGAAGAAAACCAGTTGACCAAGTGATTTCTCAGAGGTGGGTCATCTTTGTCTGGGAACACCAACTGAGATAAACTTGAAAAATTCAACACACCCTTTTCTTGATGAACTTGAGGGCACGTTTGTCCTTGGACACCTTCAGCAGCTCCATAGCGCGCCTCTCGTAGGGCGCGAAACCGCACACCTCGCGGATCATGTCGCGCACGAACTTGGTGTGTTTGGTCAGATGCTGAAACGCAAGAACAAGGTCACGTTAAACGCGATTATACTGGTATAATATTGTGCATATGGCAGTGCATGACGGGAGAAATCCCACGGTTTCTGCAGGTTTTACGACGGCAAACTTAAGATATAAGAGCAAACCGAAAGGAACACAATATGTCAATATGCTCTTGTATTAGCAGGACTAGTTCACTTCCAGAATAAAAACGTCCTGGTAATTTATTCTCCTCCATGTCATCCGAGATGTTCACGTCTTTCTGTCTTCAGTCGCAAAGAAATGAAGGTTTTTGAGGAAAACATTCCAGGATTTTTCTCCATATAATGGACTTCAATGGAGATCATTGGGTTGAAGGTCCAAATTGCATTTTAAATGCAGCTTCAAAGAGCTGGTTTCACTAGATAAGACTCTTATTCCTCGGCTGGGATCCTGTCAAGCTCTTTGAAGCTGCACTGAAAATGTGATTTGGTCCTTCAACCCAATGATCTCCATTGAAGTCCATTATATGGAGAAAAATCCTGGAATGTTTTCCTCAAAAACCTTCATTGCGACTGAAGACAGAAAGACGTGAACATCTCTAATTACCTGGGCTGCGTTTTCCAAAAGCTTCGCAAGCCTAAGTTGTTTGTAAAAACGATTGTACGACTGATCTTAATACAGGGTTTCTGCAGACATGAACAAGTTAAATTTAAGACTTTTTAAGACCTTTTTAATACCACCTTATATGAAATTTAAGACCTAAACCTGTAATGGAAATACACATTTTATTACATACATATATGTAATATTTAATGTGTATAAATTAAAAAGAAAACAAAATATCAATGCTGTAATAAATGGTATTTATTACTATGATATACAGTGAACTTTTCATGTCAGCAGACAATATTCCATACAAAATATCTTCGCAAAATAACTGCATCACTGAGATTTTTGGTGGAGTAAACATTCTGCAGCAATATTTTCATCAATGTTCTATCAGCTTTTACATACTTAAATCTGCATATTTACCTTTACAAAGGCCTATTTTTAACCTTTTTAGATGTATGCATCATCTTACATGTCAAATTATTACAATTTATCAATAAATTCAACATACACTATAGGGCTGCTACCAGTCAGATTAAATAATTTACACTGCAAATAACAATAATTACAACTGCAATAAATAATGTTATGAGATTAATGTTTTAAATGCATTTATGAATATACAAATAAGAAATGTTGAGGGGAAAAATGCATACTTCTCAACTAAACGACCAGTAAGTGACGGTAAGACACTTAATAAGTGAGTCATTCATTCAACTGACTGAGTGTGTTATCATGCTGCTATCTTAAGGACATTCGTGGACAGCTGACTCCTAAAGTTTTTGATATTCTTCATATTCTGTGTGGTGGTCAGATAAGTTTAAATAGATTTTTACCTTTTATGGGCATTTTACCTTAATAAAGCCATTTTTCTATAAGTGTGCATTATCCAAAATCATCGTAGATCTACGAGTGCTCTGGAGTAATCGTAAGAAGACAGATTTATGCGGTCACCTGCAGGACAATCGGCAGCACCTTTAACTTTATCCAAGTGCAATGTGATTATAATATTAAGTTTTGATTGTACTTTATTGTACACTTTATTACTCGAAATGAATTTATAAATGAAATAATTAAAAAGGGCAGAAAAAATTGAAATACACATCAAAATTGAATGACTGCACACAAAAAAAATGAATAAAAGTAGTAATGTAGGAAATATACTTCAAAGACTTGCGGGAAAAAATCTGTCAGTGACTTACTGACGTGCACGAAAACCAATGTATTGGACCCGGAAATAACGTCTCTATATAGATATTATATATTTTTGTATAAAGTATATTATGTAAAGTATAATATTATACGTATAAATGTAATATAATATAATAGTTATTATATCCGAGTTGTCTGGAACACAGCATTAGGTTAACATTTCAATAAACGAGCGTTTACTACAATTACGAGCCATAATATAAGGTGACATTTCAGCACTTGACAAACGGATAGCGACTCCTAAGTAGCGCGCTAAAAGCTACGTGCGATTGCGTTAAGTGCATTTTTGGGAAACGCGCGTGAAACAATAACGAACGATCGTAAAATGACTCGTAGAAAACGCTCTTAAGCGCTAAGATCAACCGTTATCAGGAAACGCAGCCCAGGACGTTTTTATTCTGAAAGTGAACTAATCCTTTAAATTTGGAAAACCTTAATTAATTTTACAAAAAAACCTAAGAACGCAAACATTTTTTACATTTTACGTTCTTCCTCATCGTCTCATTTTCCAGTGCAAATGTCTAAAGATGCATTTATTTGAAGCAAAATCAAAGTAAAATTCATTAAAATGGACTAAATTAAGAACAAATATCTGCCAATGGGAACGAGTCCTCATACACAGATACTTGCTCTTGTTTAAAGCATAAACTCACTTCATTCTGCGACTTAGTTTGTACCTTTAATTATTGTTTTGTTAATCAAGACATAAACACTGTGAAAGATAATCATTTTTTTGCAGTGTATGCAACATGAATATGACTTTAAGACGCTCCGCTCTGATTTCAGAAAGCTTGAATTCACCGAAACTAGTTCGATAGTCAAACCAATCTTTAAAATGAGTGTCAGATGTGGACTCACTCCTCTTCTGCGGCTCTGCTTGGGCTTGGTAACGTTTTTGGTCACTGGATAGCCTTTATTAAGGCCAACTGCCATAGGATACCTGATGGCCATGTCTGAGGAGAGAGAAAAACCGCATTTTAATACAAAATTATAGACAGTTACTGTATGAAAACACTGTTATGTGTGCTGAGGCGGCTACAGAACAGCTTAAAGTCATTATATAGCAATATTCCATAATAAGGGCGAATAATTTCACGTTTTGGGTTTTAGATTATATATATTATGACGGTTGAGAATCGCAACTACTCGGAGTGAAAGGCTGAAAAACGAACAAACATCGCGCTCCAAGTTCACAATAACGGTCGGAAATCACTTGGTATAGTTTATATTTACTAAAGCAAGAGATTTTGTGATGATTTGAGACGCGATGGATTAGATATCAACGTGATTTTATCACTCGCGATTCTCCGGCGATTCTTACCTGCGTTTTGCTAATGGCGTCCAAACCGGAAGGACCGCTGCGAGGCGGAAGCTGATCACTCACACGCGACAACAAGAAAAGAGTTCGCGGGAAAAATAAGTGGCGCCGCCTAGAAGAGAATCAAAGATCTTTCGGAGCTTCGTTTTTACAAAAACAACATCTAGACCGGTGTGTTGAGAGATTATTATTTTTAATGCATGTGTTTTTCTCCCCTAATAATAATAGAACCATTCGATAGAGTAAAATCAATATGACAATCAAATCACATTTTATTTTCATTCTGCATTCTTTCTCGAACTAAAAAAAGAATTAATAATAATAATAAAAAAGAATATGGCACATGTTTGGAAATTAATGCTTATTTTTTATATGAATTATAAATTTTTTATATTTATATTATTTTGTTGGATGTTATTTAAAAAAGCTTTTATTAGATTTTTAAACGCATTTAAGTGCCTTATAAAGTCTATTTCCTTGGTTGTTTTGTAGTATTGGTGTAGTATTTTTTATTTTAGTTTCAAATTGCACTGAAATTTAAAAATTAATGCGTGAATTATGAGCCACAAACAAAAGTAAAAAATATGGACAAAACACAAAAACCTACTATGAAAAATCACAACAGAAAAAAAGAAAAAAGCATAGAATAAATATAGTATAATATAATATAATAAAATCTTTTCCACCTCGTTGTAAATATGGATAAAACTCAAAAACGAAATATGAAAAAACACAAAAGAAAAAAAAAAAGAAATGCGCTAAGGCTCTTCGAAAATCTAAACAATAATAATATAATATAATATAAAAATAATGACAGTAATGACACTAAAACAAATTTCCACCTCGTTGTTTGAGGCTTTTGGAGTTTCGGACTACAACTCCCATGACCACTTCGGCTGAATTTTGGCGCGGTTTTACGTTAGCGGCGGCCATTTTCTTTTCATACCTCTGTTTCAGAGACAGCCAACCAGCACTCGGACTACAAAACACGGATTCATTCAAAAAACTCCGCAAACAAAAACTTCCAAACACACCGGAAAACCGTTCCAAGTTCCAAGCGGAGGCCGCTGCGTACACCGGGCCGAAGTGGAACACGGAGGAGTGTTTATTTGAGCTGAAGTGGGTCTGTAGCGTGAAGCGATATGGCGACCGCAACCCCGAGCCGCGAGTCGAGCCGAGCGACGGCCGCCCAAACGCCGCTGAGCCCCGCGCGGATCTCGCGCCTGCAGGAGAAAGAGGACCTGCGGGCGCTCAACGACCGCCTGGCCGTCTACATCGACCGCGTGCGGTCTCTGGAGCTCGAGAACGACCGGCTGCTCGTCAAAGTGTCCGAGAAGGAGGAAGTCACGACTAGAGAGGTGCAGAGCCTTCTTCTTCTTCTTCATGTTTTATGGCGGGTGAAGGTGCAGAGCCGTTCCTTTGTGCTGCTTTTACGGTCGATAAATCTGCCTGTTCAGGCGCAGAGTTGTTCCAAAGCGTTAAAGTGCCACATTTTCCTTTTATTCGGTGTTAATTCGGATTTCTAGCTGACATTGCGTGTAGATTCAGTGCTTTTAGTGTGCGTTAAATCTATAAAACTTTACCAGTGTGTTGAGTGATGGCACAACATTTGAAAAACCGCGCTAGGAAGTTATGCATTTGGACACAATCAAGCCTGTGCATTGAAAACCGTATTTTGCATATACAAATCCATGCACATAAATGCATTGTATGTGAGCTCTATAAAATGCACGCAGGGAGTGGGGCCAGTAAACTGTGTCCATATGCCTCTAATTTGTGCGTTTTATTTTTATTTATGCATGAGCTGATCTCTTAGTTATGTATGTATGTGTTCAAATGCATGTAAAAGCACGTTAAAAGTGTGCGTTTAGCGTGATTCCTGGACTTTTGAGTGTTGTCCTGGTGTCTTTGGGCGTTTTCCTCAAAGTTTGGGAGTGGCCAAATGCACTTTTCAAAATTTGAATCTGATCTCCATCTGCTGCCTTTGTTTTGAATGGGGACCACATCAAATTTCCCCCCATTATATATCAGAAATACAAAAAAAAAAAGTTTGAATGCAGTTTAAAGGGATAGTTCACCCAAAAATGAAAATGTGATGTTTATATGCTTACCCCCAGGGCATCCAAGATGATCACATTTTCATTTTTGGGTGAACTATCCCTTTAACGTCTCGCATCGTCGTTTAAAAGCATTCTGACATGCACATGTTAAGTCATTTCCACTCAAACTGAGTTTATTTACAAGTAATGTCTGATAGTAGTTGCTTAAGGTTTTCATTTGAGACTTGTAGGGTCCTTAAATCATCAAGTAGCTTGTTATAATGTGTTTGAATCAGTGTTTGTAGCATCATTGATGCAGTTTTCGTTAATATTTCGAATTAGATTTAATTCAGACTTTTTTTCTCAGAATTGCACGTTTATTTCTTGTAATTCTGTGTTTACATCTCTGATAGTCAGAATTGAATGAAATTCTGAATTATTAATTTTTTATAGTATGTTTCCAAATATTATTGGCAATACAATCCTTAAAATAATATATAAAAAAAGCTTTTATTAGGTTTATTTAGATTTTTTAAATGTCTTTCAGTGCCTTATCAAGTCTATTTTTCCTTGGTTGTTTTTGTAGTACTGGTGTAGTATTTTTTTATTTATTAGGCCTATTCGTGTTAGGAAAAAAAACATTATTTGTGAAATGTAAAAAAATCAATGTGTGAATTATGAACCACAAACAAAAATAAAAATATGGACAAAACACAAAACCTAATATGAAAAATCACAACAAAAAAAGAAGAAAGCCTATAGTAAATATAATAATAATAATTAATAATAATAATTTATGCATTTAGCAGACGCTTTTATCCAAAGCGACTTAAAGTTCATTCAGGCTATACACATTTTTTACCAGTATGTAATATAAATAAATATAATAATAATAATATAAATATAATATAATAGGCTATATAATATAAAAAATCTTTTCCACCTTGTTGTTTGTGAATTATAAGCCACACACAAATGTAAAAATATGGCGAACTCAAACGAAATATGAAAAAACACAAAAAGTAAGTGTGCTAAGGCTCTTCGAAAATATAAACAATAATAATAAATTAACAATTATTGTTGTTTTTTTTGCCATGGAAATGAGCTTCCATATATTTTTTGTTATTGTTCTGTTTTCACTTTCATTTAAAGTTTTTGTAATTTGTCGTGAGTTTTTGTCATTTTTAGGCCCAATCCCAATTCTGTTTTATACCCCTTCCCCTTCCCCTTCCCCTTCCCCTACCCCTCCGCCTACCCCTTCCCCTTGTCCCTTGAAACAGAGTTGAAGGGCTGTCTGGCCCTACCCCTACCCCTCCAACCAAAAGAGATTCGAGACACCCCTACCCCTTCACGTGAACGCGCGAAACGGAGGGGTAGGGCAAAGGGGTAGAATTGGGATTGGGCCTTAATGTTTATATTGTATTTATTAATATTTATTCATTTTAGTTTTAGTATTTCAACTTAAACTAAATTAAAATTATAGTATAGTATTTAAAAAAAAAATTTTTTACTTGTTTTAGTGTATTTTGTTTTATTGAAGTACTTCAACTTAATTTAAATAAAAATAAATAAAATAAGCATATTTCTTACTTTTATAAAATAAACTTAAAATAAGTTTTTAATAACTTTTTAAAAACTTTATTTCAGTTAATGTTTATTTTCTTTCAAATAACGAAAGTGTGTTTTTTTTCTGCTTTTATTTAACGATAATACCTCTGGTTTGAGGGTCGACGGTGTGTCGATCTCTGACTGATGGCGTGTTTTTCGGTCAGGTGTCTGGGATTAAGTCTCTTTACGAGGCCGAGCTCGCGGACACCAGGCGTGTGCTTGACGAAACGGCACGTGAAAGAGCCAAACTTCAGATCAATCTGGGAAAAGCCAACTCTGAGCTCGAGGAGGTCACCCGCAAGTGAGTATTACTCAAAAACACACTTGTGATGTGAAAAGACCAGGTGAGTCCTTATTCCACTTTTATAAAAACTGATAGTTCCGGTCCTTGATTCTGATTGGCTGAGCCGCGTTTGAAGCTGTTGTAAATTACTCTACAAACATACACCTTTGTTTACATTTGTGTGTTGCTCGGCAACCACTTTGTTGGAACCACAACTGTTTCTGAGGAACTACATTGTTTGGTGGAAGAATACTGTTTTTATTAATATCATTACACTTTATTTGCTCTGTTTTATTCTGTGAAACCTTACTA
>NW_015633578.1:542631-545252 GCF_001515625.1 Sinocyclocheilus rhinocerous
GGTTTTATTCTGTGAAACCTTACTACGTATATGGATTAACCGTTTTATAAAAGCAATAAACCCCGTGAAGCGTCGTGCCTAACAACTCCCCTTAGCTGTTATAAATTCACTGTAAACCACGGCTTCTTGGAGGTTATTGCTTTAGTTTAATTACCCATAAGGCTTTAAGTCAGTGGTCTTTAAACATAAATTGGGCTTAACTAACCTGGCGTAAATCCGCTTCCATCTGCTGCTTTGAATAATGCGACCAGAAGAACAGCAGCTCAGAGATTTCTGTTTAACTTTACGCGGTTTGTACTTGCCTGCATTTGCTTCAGACGTCGTGTTTGGTTGATCTCGTTGCTAATGAGCGCAAATAAACAGGAAGTCTGTTGCTATGTGCTCGATTGTGGGCGACTGTTTTAACCGCAGCAGTGTGTGTAACATCATGCTACCAACCTGCATTTGTCACGCAGATTTCACCAGTTTTATCTGCACTTAATGGATTTTTTTTTATTCGTACAGCATTGAGAATCTCAATTACGTCATATGAAATGTTAGCAAAGCTTGTGTTGTAGCAACTGAAAAAATATAGGAAATAGTTTGTTGAGGGATTAAATGTTTTGTTCGCTGATAGGCGTGTAGACGCACGCATGTGAAACCCAGCCCACATTAATATTATTCTAACTTACAATAAAAATGCTATAAAGTATATTCATTTTAATAATAAATGACAATGATATTGTTTTATATATTTATTATTAGTATTATTAATAATGTGATTTGTATTACGTTTAAATTTTATATTTATCGTCTATATTTAAAATGTATATTTCTGTTCATATTTGTTACAATGTTAATAAAATAATGACAGCAATATTATACATAATGTTTTTTAATGTGGGTTGTATTGTTTGTACTTTATATTTATCATCTATATTTAAAATTTATCTTTTTATTGTTCATAATATTTTAAATTTTTTGTATTCTTTATTTATTATAATTTACATTTTATAACCTTTGTGTTTTTAATAATTTTTTTACTTGTAATGTTTATATTTTTATATTTTAATAACTTTTATTGTTTTTTTGTAATTTTTATATATCATTAATTATAATAATTTATATAACATCAGTATTGCTTATTTTTATGTGATACATTTACGTTTTATATCATATCTTTTTTTTTATTTTGTTATAAAACTTGTTTATCAATATATGTTATACTGAATATCTTAGTACAGTTAAAGCTGTCAAAGTTAACACTTAATTGGTGGTTTAATGAGGAAAATACATCTTTTAAGAATATAGTAATAAACAAGTACATCTCCTTGTTCAATAAAACTTATTTTATGGGTCTTTGGCATCAATAAAACATCTTTATCACACATTTTTGATATGAAAACAACAAGAAGTCTAATGGATGTTAACAAAAACATCATGATTGACAGCCGTTCCTAAAGATTGGTTTTGACTCTTTATTAATCCAAAGATTGGCCGTCTGAATTTGTTTTCCAGCTATAAGAAGAAGGATGGAGACCTGGCTTTGGCTCAGGCTCGAATCAAGGAACTGGAAGCGCAATACAACAAGAAAGAGGCGGCTCTCAACACGGCCCTCAGCGAGAACAACTCCCTCTCCGCCGAACTCGCCGACCTGAAGGCTCAGCTGGCCAAAGTAAGTCCCTCAAGTCACATTTCAGCTTCCTTCGCTTTAGAACAGCGTCTAACGGAGGCATTCGTCCACTGTTTCAGGCTGAAGATGCTCACGGCGTGGCCAAGAAACAGCTGGAGGCGGAGACGCTAATGAGGGTGGATCTGGAAAACCGCTGCCAGAGTCTAGCGGAGGAGCTGGAGTTCAGGAAGAGCATGTTTGAGGAGGTCAGTGCTGCTCGCTGTTGCCAATAAAAGACAATCAAACGACGCTGTCAAAATAAAAGTCCTGTCCTCTATAGGGTTGGGTATCGTTTGAATTTTATAGATTCCGATTCCGATACTTTTCGATTCCAATGTGATTAAATAATGATATCAAACATTTATTTTTGCAAACCATTTACTGGAGCTGAATACCATGAGCAAAAATCAACACGCTACATAAAAACTGGACTCTTTAAGAGCGGTTTGTGTGCAAAATAGAACTGCATGATTCTGGATAAATTTCGTTTTTTTTTTTTCCCCCAATAGAAGTTGTGGTTCTCTCATGATTCTGAAAAAAAAAACATTAGATGACTAAACAATCACATGTGATTGATGAATGAATGATTCAATGACTCACTCAAGATGTACTTGTTTCATTACTGGACGAATCGGCATTCTTGAACGAATCTCTTGTATGATTCAAAGACAAATACAGCCACCTACTGGCGTAACAATGTAATCGATAAATCTTCATTTGAAGTGTCAAATTACTTTCAAAAGGTGTTTTACTCTATTTGAATCGCTACCATACACATCAGAGTTTATATCCGAACTATAAACTTTTATCCCAGTACTTCTGTGATTTCAATGTTTGTAACAGAAATAATGATACTGTGAGGCTGAAAAGACTGTGAAGCGGTTTCATTCATGACAAACAGCTGCTGTCTTTAGGTCAGCGGCAGCACGAACGCAGATTTAAATGTTCAAATCACACTGATGTGATCGTA
>NW_015633578.1:545395-545599 GCF_001515625.1 Sinocyclocheilus rhinocerous
GTGCTTTGTCGTGACACCTCTCTTGCAACATGTTTAGCTATCACAGATATTATACTTGGCTTTTTTGGCTTTTTTGGCTTCTTGTAGCCAAACTTTGGTCCTGGCAGAAGAAAAAAAAAGCGCATAGGAATCGATAGGCGGAATCTACATTTTTATTTGACAACAAGTATCCGATTCTGGAATCGGAATCGATTTTCGATTCCC
>NW_015633578.1:549134-553134 GCF_001515625.1 Sinocyclocheilus rhinocerous
AATGACTCACTCAAGATGTACTTGTTTCATTACTGGATGAATCAGCGTTCTTGAACGAATCTCTTGTATGATTCAAAGACAAATACAGCCACCTACTGGCGTAACAATGTAATCGATAAACCTTCATTTAAAGTGTGAAATTACTTTCAAAAGGTGATTTACTCTATTTTAATCGCTACCATACACATCGTACACCGTTTTTATCTGAACTATAAACTTTTATCCCAGTACTTCTGTGATTTCAATGTTTGTAACAGAAATAATGATACTGTGTGGCTGAAAAGACTGTGAAGCGGTTTCATTCATGACAAACAGCTGCTGTCTTTAGGTCAGCGGCAGCACGAACGCAGATTTAAATGTTCAAATCACACTGATGTGATCGTACGCTGCACGGACGAACCAAGTGATCACAACATTGATCGCACACATCAAAGGTTGAGGAATGAAAGACGGATCATTGTGGTTTAAGAATAGAATCACGTTGGTGTTTGAATTGTCTTCGCGAACGTTAACGATCTATTAGATTAAAGTGCTTTGTCATGTTGGTGGTGACACCTCTCTTGCAACATGTTTAGCTATCACAGATATTATACTTGGCTTTTTTGGCTTCTGATTGCTAATGTAGCCAAACTTTGGTCCTGGCAGAAGAAAAAAAAAGCGCATAGGAATCGATAGGCGGAATCTAAATTTTTATTTGACAACAAGTATCCGATTCTGGAATCGGAATTGATTTTCGATTCCCAACCCTAGTCCTCTGTCAAAGTAAAAGTCATCTTCCGACTAGGGGTGTGCGATATTGACAAAAAATTATATCGCGATATTTTCTGGGATTTTATCGATAACGATAATTAGACGATATTTTGCTGAGTGTGTTATTGTGCTGGTATCTTAAGAATGTTTTTTGCAAAATACTCGATAATGTCAAATCGCACATCGTTAAAACAACAATTACGATATTATCGCAGACGGTATATATCGCACACCCCTACTTCCGACAGGAGAAAATATTGACCAATCATTTAAAGAGTGCCAAATATCGGCCGATATATCGGTCGAACATTGCTTTCTAGTCAATATGTGCACCTGTCAAAGGTCAGATCTAAAACATGAATGTGTAATGCAGGAGGTGCGTGAGACTCGCCAGCGTCGTGAGAAGCGCATGGTGGAGGTGGACTCGGGCATGCAGCATGACTACGAGTTCAAGCTGGCGCAGGCGCTGCAGGATCTGCGCAGACAGCACGAGGAGCAAGTGCAGATCTACAAGGACGAGCTGCAGCATACCTTCAAGGCCAAAGTCAGAAATGCTAGATTCACAAATAAAGCCGCTGTTTGGAAACGTGGTTTGTTTGCGAACTTAAAATCTTCTCTCTGCAGCTGGATAACGCCAAGGTGTCGTCTGACATGAACGATAAGGCAGTGCTCACCGCCCGCGAGGAGCTCCAGGAAGCTCACATGAGGATCGAGGGCCTGAGCTATCAGCTCAGCGCCCTGCAGAAACAGGTACGTACGGCCTGCCGTGTCCTAAATGAAGCTACAGCATCTTCATTCATATTACTTGGCATGCTAGTTCCTGTGAATGTTCTAATCAATAATGTATGCTTGGGTTTTAGGGTGAATGTTGCTAGTGACGTTAAAGTAGTTTTATGACTCAAATTCAGCGTACTACATTGCAGCATGTACTTTATTAGGCAGGATTTGGCCAGTGTTTCCATAAAACAGGGCTCGACAGTAACGTTTCGCTCACATATGCTTCTATGGGTCTTTAAAAATTTTTTTTTAAAGGTTTAAGAAGTTAAAATGATTTAAGTAATTTAAATATTAATTTTGATAATGACTTTTTTTTTTACATTTTACATTATTCGTATAACTAATTAAAAAAATATTTTATGGTTTTATGTAATATAATTTATAACATTATTTTCATATCTTTTTATTTTGTTAAATGTATAGCTTTTATTATTATTACTATTATTAAGTAATTTAAATTTATAAATATCTTAAATGGCCTAACAAATGTTATATTTATCCAATTAAGAGGTCTTAAAAATTGTGGATAGAGAAACAGGAATCCTGATACAACTTAATGTTGATTTCATGAAATATAGTAGTATTAAATTAATAGTGAGTTGGGGGCCAACCCTAGCCCTGCGTTAATTGCGTTAAATATTTTTAATGCGTTAAACACAAAATTCATCGCATGCGCTAATTTTGACAGCACTGATACAGTGGGTACGGAAAGTATTCAGACCCCCTTAAATTTTTCACTCTTTGTTATATTGCAGCCATTTGCTAAAATCATTTAAGTTAATTTTTTTTCCTCATTAATGTACACACAGCACCCCATATTGACAGAAAAACACAGAATTGTTGACATTTTTGCAAATTTATTAAAAAAGAAAAACTGAAAAATGCTCAGTATTTAGTAGAAGCACCCATTTGATCTAATACAGCCATGAGTCTTTTTGGGAAAGATCCAACAAGTTTTTCACACCTGGATTTGGCGATCCTCTGCCATTCCTCCTTGCAGATCCTCTCCAGTTCTGTCAGGTGGGATGGTAAACGTTGGTGGACAGCCATTTTTAGGTCTCTCCAGAGATGCTCAATTGGGTTTAAGTCAGGGATCTGGCTGGGCCATTCAAGAACAGTCACAGAGTCGTTGTGAAGCCACTCCTTCGTTATTTTAGCTGTGTGCTTAGGGTCATTGTCTTCTTGGAAGGTAAACCTTCGGCCCAGTCCGAGGTCCTGAGCACTCTGGAGAAGGTTTTCGCCCAGGATATCCCTGTACTTGGCCGCATTCATCTTTCCCTCGATTGCAACCAGTCGTCCTGTCCCTGCAGCTGAAAAACACCCCCACAGCATGATGCTGCCACCACCATGCTTCACTGTTGGGACTGTATTGGACAGGTGCCTGGTTTTCTCCACACATACCACTTAGAATTAAGGCCAAAAAGTTCTATCTTGGTCTCATCAGACCAGAGAATCTTATTTCTCACCATCTCGGAGTCCTTCAGGTGTTTTTTAGCAAACTCCATGCAGGCTTTCATGTGTCTTGCACTGAGGAGAGGCTTCCGTCGGGCCACTCTGCCATAAAGCCCCGACTGGTGGAGGGCTGCAGTGATGGTTGACTTTCTACAACTTTCTCCCATCTCCCGACTGCATCTCTGGAGCTCAGCCACAGTGATCTTTGGGTTCTTCTTTACCTCTCTCACCAAGGCTCTTCTCCCCCGATAGCTCAGTTTGGCCAGACGGCCAGCTCTAGGAAGGGTTCTGGTCATCCCAAACGTCTTCCATTTAAGGATTATGGAGGCCACTGTGCTCTTAGGAACCTTAAGTGCAACAGAAATTTTTTTGTAACCTTGGCCAGATCTGTGCCTTGCCACAATTCTGTCTCTGAGCTCTTCAGGCAGTTCCTTTGACCTCATGATTCTCATTTGCTCTGACATGCACTGTGAGCTGTAAGGTCTTATATAGACAGGTGTGTGGCTTTCCTAATCAAGTCCAATCAGTATAATCAAACACAGCTGGACTCAAATGAAGGTGTAGAACCATCTCAAGGATGATCAGAACAAATGGACAGCACCTGAGTTAAATATATGAGTGTCACAGCAAAGGGTCTGAATACTTAGGACCATGTGATATTTCAGTTTTTCTTTTTTAATAAATCTGCAAAAATGTCAACAATTCTGTGTTTTTCTGTCAATATGGGGTGCTATGTGTACATTAATGAGGAAAAAAAATTAACTTAAATGATTTTAGCAAATGGCTGCAATACAACAAAGAGTGAAAAATTTAAGGGGGTCTGAATACTTTCCGTACCCACTGTAAATAACTTGCCCTAAGGGCAAGTTATTTGTTTTTCAATTTTTTATTTATTATTTATTTATTTTTGCCCTACGGGCAAGTTATTTATTTTTCATTGGCTCAAGTTAAAAAAATATAGATGTGAATCATTACCAAAAAAATTTTTTAATTGGATGAATGAAACATTTTTTTCAGTGTA
>NW_015633578.1:553389-577202 GCF_001515625.1 Sinocyclocheilus rhinocerous
AAATGGCTGCAATATAACAGAGTGAAAAATTTAAGGGGGTCTGAATACTTTCCGTACCCACTGTATATATGTATGTGGATGTACATACACGCACAGGTTATAAAGTTTAAAGTAGGCCTATACATAGTTACATAATTATTAAATAGTTTAAACCTAAAATATTTGAAAATCTTTGTTTTGTAATAAATTATAAAATTGTATCCATTTATTAAGTGTGATAAATTAGATCGATTTTCATTGTGCTCCTACAGTTTTTTTTATTTTTATTTTTTTATGTGCTCTAAATTTTTTACTTTAGAGCATATGTGCTCTCTGGGGGAAAAAATTTAATGTCAAAATCTGCATTAACCCAAAAGCTGATGTCTAAATGTCCCAGTTGAAAGCCTTTTGAGTTGAAACTTCAGTTCTCTCTGAGTTCTCCTGTAGTGTTAGAGGAAAACACCACACTATGTTGTAATACTGAGCAGCAGAAATTAATTGCTACCTGTCATTCACAACTTGTTTTTCCCCCGCAGGCGTCTGCCGCCGAGGAGCGCATCCGCGAGCTGGAGGACATGCTATCCAGCGACCGGGACAAGTACCGCCGACAGCTGGACGCCAAAGAGCGCGAGATGGCCGAGATGAGGGAGTGCATGCAGCAGCAGCTCAACGAGTACCAGGAGCTGCTGGACGTCAAACTGGCCCTGGACATGGAGATCAACGCCTACAGGAAGCTGCTGGAGGGCGAGGAGGACAGGTGAGAGCCTGCCGCGTCTTTGAGTCTATAGGACCCACGTCTTTAAACGCTCAGACCAATAATCATGTAAACATGACAGGAATGGAGGCCAAGTGAGCTGCCATCCTAAACAGCAGTTTTGGGCTTTTGAAACTCATTCAAACTGGCCTGTGGTTTGGGGTGTGTGATATATATTATCTACGAGAATATCATAATTGTTGTTTAAAGGGGTGGTTCACTGGTTTTTTTTCTAGGCTTGATTGTGTTTATGGGGTGCAGTCTAAAATGTGTTAACGCTTCGTTTGTAAAAATACGCATTATTTTTCACATAATTTACCTTTATTCCACACCGCTCTGTCCCTTCTCTGAGAAACGGGCAGATCTTTTCCTGTTTTTATGAAGCCCCACCCTTAGAAATAGGCGATGGGCTCTGATTGGTTAGCTAGCCCAGTGTGTTGTGATTGGCTAAACCGCCTCTAGCGCGCGTCTAAACGTCCCGCCCCTCACCTCAGCGGCATGTGCTCTGGTTGTTTTGTAAACAATAAACAAGGCGTCGTTAATATCGCTTATCAGTTTGAGCCCGATTGAGAAGCAGAGGATATTACTGAAGAGGATCATGTAGAACCTGTGCAAGCACGGAATCGCAATCAACCACCCCTTTAAACGATATGCGATTTGACATTATCGAGTATATCGCAAAAACACCCAGAGTGTTCACGCTTTTACTGCATGTTTTAGTCTGTTAAAATAAATTTAGAATTCCCTCAAATTCAAGATAAGGGGGCAAATATGCCCTCGTATGACTTTTATATGTCTTTTATATTTATATAATCTGATATAGTTAATATCACACAAAGAGTACAGTTTTTTTCTCCAAATATCAGCACGATTGCAAATGTGATATTGATTTTATAAAACAGTCCAATAAACAAGAAGTGAATATAAAGTGACTTACATTTTAGACACAGCAGTTCTTGTTTTTGCTGTATTTCGTCAACGAAAATAGTTTCAAATAGGGCTGCAACAAACGTGACGTGACTGTAGAGCCGATTGCAGAGCTGGTGCAAACTTATCCACATTCGCTATGATCAGATGCTTTCTTAACCGCTGTTTTCTCACCACTGTCATTTGTTGTGTGTTTATTTTGTTATTTAGAGTAAAGTGCACAAGACATATTTACATATTCATTTAAACTCTGCTTTCAGCGGTGTCAGGTTCTGCTGAGGAGTCTGTCTTCTCTTGAATTTCATTCAGGAGAGTTGAATTACGGTCTTGCGCTACAGCGCCACACTGGTCAAACAGTGTTATTGCAGGCTCTTACAGGTCATATGAGATCAAATGACTATTTGACGACAGTTTATTGTCGACTAATCGTTTCAAATAAAGCCACAGCAGAACTGTTTTGCGTCTCTGAGCAACACACGACAGTGTTTCGTTACTGAATCAATGAATCGGTTGAATGATTGATTCAATGACTCACTCATGCAGTGATTTGCCACCACCTACTGGCGATTTTAGGTTTATATTTAAAGTATTTTCCCTTTTTTCCCCACCAAAATCATTTCAAATATCACTATTGAACATTTTATTTCTAAAACATCAAAACGTTAATTATGCATTTATAACTGCATTCATGTCCTGCATTAAACAGTCTGAGTAAATGCATCTAAATGACACTTCAGATGCAGATTCTGTGCCACCTCTGCATCGCAAACACAAATTTTGTTGATACTGATTTTATTAGATTGGTAACAGCCCTGTAGTGTCTAACTGTTTAAATTTTTTGATAAAATGTAAGTATTTGACACAAAAGACGATGCATACATGTAATTACGTTAGACAAAAAATTAGCCTTATAAAGGTAAAAATGCCCATAAAAGGTAAAAATCAATTTAAACTTATTGGAAAAGTGAATTTCTGTTACTCCTGCAAACTAACCACCGCACAGATTATGAAGAATAACAAAAGCTTCGGGAGTCAGCTGTCCTAAACCTGCCAAAACACCAGCACAATAACACGCCCAGTAAAATATCTTCTAATTATTGTTGACAAAATCCCAGAAAATATCGAGATATTTTTTTTTTTGTCATTATCGCACACCCCTACCTATGGCAAAAAGTGCTGCCTATTGAGAAAGCATCTCGGGCATCAGACACATTGGAGCAAGTTTCTAATGTGCCTGATGTCCAAAATGCTTCAAAACTGACTTCAAAACCTAAGAATGCTGTACCTTGTCTACAAAGGGTGACTTGTTAGGCAGCTTGTTAGCTTTTGAAACGTGTTTGAACACGAGTGGTCGGCAGATTACTAGGTTTTTAAAGTGCTTCGGGCAAGTCTGCGAAAACGCCATCAATGTAGGAAGCCCGCTTGGTTTTGTGACACAATCAAGCATTTAAGTCCGCGATGCACACAAACTAGGCTTTGTTGAGCGGTTTGTATCTGCTGATGGAGCTCTGGCAGCTGATTATTATCGTCATTCGTCTTCACGCATACCCGAGGTCCATAACTTGTTCAGAAACGCTTGCCAAGCACACTTCACATTTTTGTGCTTCATACTTGACATACTTGATGTGCCGGAGGAGCAGGGTAGGTTGTAAAATGTCACGCTGGAATGATAATTGTGTGTTTCACTTGTGCGCAAGCGAACCGATAGCGGCACTGTCGAAAAACGAGAGGTCAGAAAGCTCATTTAGCACAAAGACTTGAAGACCAGCAGGCAGCTTAGACCATCTTGAAGATTGAGACGAGTTAAAGATAGTCTGCAGTTGAGATATTTGGAGCACAGATGATAGGATGGAAAGGTAAGACAACAGCGAAGTCGCATAAACATTTCGTTTTAATGGTGCGGTTGCCCGTTCATCTTTTCTACTCACTTTTTACTGTGACATGCGTGAATTCCTGTTCGTTTTAACGCATGTGTGTCCCTTCTCGTCTAGGCTGAAGTTGTCTCCCAGCCCGTCCTCACGGGTCACGGTGTCCCGCACCACAGCGAGCAGCACTTCTACGTCTTCACGTAGCTCCCGCGCCAAGAGAAAGCGCGTGGAGCTGGAGGAAGCGTCCACCGCTGCTCCCAAAGTCCAGATCAGCCAGGAGGCCGAAGCGACGGGAAGCGTCAGTATCGAGGAAATCAACCTGGAGGGGAAATCAGTGACCCTCAGGAACAACTCTGACAAGGTACAGTCAATGGGGAGTTTGGGAAAACGCAATAAATGTCACATTACACAAGTTTCACTTCATGTATTAAGGGAAGACACTACAAGCTAAAGCCATTTTTAATACATTGAAATTTTGGGGCTAGTTTTGGCTTTTTATAAAGTGTTGTTTCTGACTTGGAGGAAAGAAAAGTCTAAAATACGCTTTTAAGTTTTATTGCACCGTGTATGCAGATTTCTACAGTTTTTTTACTTCTTTGGCAGCACCTACACTCAAAAAAATGCTGGGTTAAAAACAACCCAGTGCTGGGTAAAATATGGACAAACCCAGCAATTGGGTTGTTTTGACCCAGCGGTTGGGTTAAATGTTTAACCCAACCTTTTGGGTAGTAACCCAACCGCTGGGTCAAAACAACCCAATTGCTGGGTTTGTCCATATTTTACCCAGCACTGGGTTGTTTTTAACCCAGCATTTTTTAGAGTGTACATACACCAAACTTAAGTTTTATTCCTATCTATAATCTGAAGTTTTTTTACTCAAGGGTTTGCTCATATCATTCGTTTGATTTTATTATTCCACTTAATTACATCTGTAGATTTCAGTTCCAATACATATCTTTAATGAGTTTGTATCTCCACTTCAGCAGCACTTACATACACCAAACTGTACAGTTTTATTCCTGGCTATATTCTCAAGGTTTTTACAGAAGGGTTTGTTCTTATATCATTCAACTGATTTTATACAAGCTAGTGAATTGTCAACCTAGACAGCATGTTCGAGCATTTTAGCTTTTAAATAGTGTGCAAAAATACTTACTAGGCTTTGCCTTCCAACATGCCTTTGGCCAAAAGTGCCGCCCATCGAGGAAGCATCTTGGGCATCAGACATAATGGAGTGTGTTTCTATTGTGCCTGATATCCAGAATGCATCCTATTTTTAAAGTAAGTCCTGAAAACGACATATTTGTGTCTGTAGGTTTCATTTAGTGTACATTTCTTTAAGTTTTTTTCTCCACCTTCAGCAGCACTTACACCAAACTTTACAGTTTTATTCCTGACTATATTCTGAAGGTGTTTATTGAGGGGTTTGTTCATACATCATTCACCTGGTTTTATACAACATTTTATTCCTAAAAACTTAGTGAAAATGTCTTTTCTTTTGGCAGTTTTTCGGATTTGTGGAGTCAGAAGTCAAAGATCTCTATAAAAATGTTTAACTTTATCAACAAAATTAAACAAAAATTTTGAACCTGGCTTTACCATTTCTGTTCTGGAAATGTATGCAAATTAGTACATATTTAATTAGATGCCTCATTTAAAATATTTAAACATATTTCACAAAACTTAATGTAATCAATCACCTAGGGAAGTATGATATGGAAGCCAGTTTCTGCCACTGAATAAAAGATAAAAGGTAATTGCAATATTTTTTTTTTTTTTTAGGACTTTTTTTTCTCAGAATTACGAGATATAAACATGCAATTCTGATTTTTTTTCTCTCTCGCAATTGCAAGTTTAAATCTCGCAGTTCTGACTTTGAAGCTCACGAATGCTAGTTTCTGTCATGTAACTAACTGAAAAGTCAGAATTGTGAGAAGTCGCAATCAGCTTTTTTTTTTTTTTATTCAGTGGCAGAAATGGGCTTCCAATCAGTTGAATGATATAAGAACAAACCCTTCTGTAAAAACCTTGAGAATATAGCCAGGAATAAAACTGTACAGTTTGGTGTATGTAAGTGCTGCTGAAGTGGAGATACAAACTCATTAAAGATATGTATTGGAACTGAAATCTACAGATGTAATTAAGTGGAATAATAAAATCAAACGAATGATATGAGCAAACCCTTGAGTAAAAAAACTTCAGATTATAGATAGGAATAAAACTTAAGTTTGGTGTATGTACACTCTAAAAAATGCTGGGTTAAAAACAACCCAATTGCTGGGTTTGTCCATATTTTACCCAGCACTGGGTTGTTTTTAACCCAGCATTTTTTAGAGTGTACATACACCAAACTTAAGTTTTATTCCTATCTATAATCTGAAGTTTTTTTACTCAAGGGTTTGCTCATATCATTCGTTTGATTTTATTATTCCACTTAATTACATCTGTAGATTTCAGTTCCAATACATATCTTTAATGAGTTTGTATCTCCACTTCAGCAGCACTTACATACACCAAACTGTACAGTTTTATTCCTGGCTATATTCTCAAGGTTTTTACAGAAGGGTTTGTTCTTATATCATTCAACTGATTTTATACAAGCTAGTGAATTGTCAACCTAGACAGCATGTTCGAGCATTTTAGCTTTTAAATAGTGTGCAAAAATACTTACTAGGCTTTGCCTTCCAACATGCCTTTGGCCAAAAGTGCCGCCCATCGAGGAAGCATCTTGGGCATCAGACATAATGGAGTGTGTTTCTATTGTGCCTGATATCCAGAATGCATCCTATTTTTAAAGTAATGTAAACATGCAATTCTGATTTTTTTTTCTCTCTCGCAATTGCAAGTTTAAATCTCGCAGTTCTGACTTTGAAGCTCACGAATGCTAGTTTCTGTCATGTAACTGTGAGAAAAGTCAGAATTGTGAGAAGTCGCAATCAGCTTTTTTTTTTTTTTATTCAGTGGCAGAAATGGGCTTCCATAGTATGGTGATGTTTGTTAGCTAATATTTTACTTTGTGGTGCCTTGCTTTACTAAAAAAAAAAACGAATTCATCATATATATATTTTTTTTAATTCCAAATTTAGGATCAATCTCTGGGCAGTTGGCGACTAAAGAGACAAATTGGCGATGGAGAGGAAATCACCTATAAATTCAGTCCCAAGTTTGTCCTGAAGGCAGGCCAGACAGTAAATGTAAGCAAATAGGACCGTCTTTCATTTAATTCCATCTCAGGACGTTGACTAGATGTTAATCAGTTGGTTCTGTGAAAGGTGTGGAGCGCCGACGCCGGCGTGTCCCACAGTCCTCCTTCAGACCTGCTGTGGAAGAGCCAGAGCTCTTGGGGCACCGGAGAAAATATCCTCACCTTACTGGTCAATTCAAGCGGAGAGGTATGAAGAGCGTATTTCTGGCTTTTTCCTTCTTTGTTTTTGAATCCAATTACAAAACGTGAACTTCGGTTTCCAGGAAGTGGCGAAGCGAATCGTCACGAAAAGCGTGATAGAAATGGAGAACGGTGATGATGAGGAGGGAGACTTTGGAGACGAAGATCTCTTCCATCAGCAGGTTGGTAAAGAAGAACTTGAAGTCGAACGACTGTCTTGAGATGTTGGATTATAACCAAATTTGCTCTCCTTTCCAGGGCGATCCAAAGATCCGATCCAGAGAATGTGCCGTCATGTGATGGAGCCACGCATCTTTAGTATTTTCCTCCCCACAATTCAGTCTTTTTTGTAGAGCCACTACTTTTGTATTCTTCGAATCATGAGTTCATAACACCCCTCCCTCGACCCTTTATTTGTACGGACCTCATTTGTAAAGCCAGTTAATCTTGAGCTGCGGCAAACGATGCTGTTTTTCAATGAATAGTCTTTCCAGACGGCCACCGTAGGAGTCAAAAGCGCTTCCCAACAGCGGCGACATCCCAGTACGTAGCTTTGGTGAATGCCATCCGAGAATGAGTCAAACAACCTGAAATTAGAGTATTTGTGCGAGCCGATGACTAATGAATCTGCATATTCATGTCAATGAATAATGTGTTCTCGTCACTGCGGGGTTATGAATGGGGGAATTATTATTGTTCTGTAGTGTACTATAGCCCGTAACTGACAGCTTAGTGTACCTTATGTTTTTGTGCTTCGCCAACCAGATGAACAGGGTGGAAACGACTTCTAAATCATTTTAAGTGATGTTTCGATTCATGCTTTACATAGTATTATGTATGTTTGAATCAGTGATTGAGACATTTTTGAGACCACATGAAAGCGACAGAAAGCGACGGCGAGTCGTGCGCCTTCACATTAGAGTTTACGTTACGCCAAATACACAAACACGGGTGCGCATATCACAGATCGCTTGGCGGAGAGTGAAACTCTGAAGCACTCAGTCAGAGTGTTCTGTGAGTGAAAATATATCTGTGCTAATCATATACTCAGCCTCCAACTCACACACTGGCGAGTAAAATCTGAGAATTTATTAGCCATTGGCTAATATTAGACATCATTTAGTCGCCCAGAGTGAAGATTTAGTCGCATATGCGAGTGATTTACTCGCAATGTAGAGGGTTGCAGAAGCTACTCAATTCTGTATTCAAAAGAGTTTGTTCATTCAAATATTCAAAACATTTTCAGTTTATTCAAATATAAAAAAAAAATTCGGGTTGAATGTTAAATTTGAATGAATTTACCATGAGGTTAATGGTTATTGAATTCTGCATTGAAATTGGACCAGAATCAACCCACTTTTACAAAAGTGTGGATGCTCGTGCAGATTCACCAAAGAAATGGATGACGAATGAAACCAATTTGACTTGTCAAATTTGCCTTTATTTCTGGCTTGCTTTGCTCAAATTGCAACCTACTTGAGACACTCCGAAAAAACTAAAACCCATATTTTAGTTGCTGAATCCAGTGAGTAATCTACATCTATCCACCCTGTCGATTCTGTTGCGTTTAAGTTTTAAAACTTTTTCTTATTTTAAATGTTTCTCAGATGATTATGCATGCGGCAGATATTTTTATAAGAAACGGATCTGAGTGTTACTGTGAGCTCTAGGGTCTATGCTTCAACTTTTCACACAAACTGCATTATACTGCAGTTTGGTTTTTAGCTACAATCGTATATTTTTGATAGTTTTTTCCTCAGGATTTTTAAAATCCTAGTGCACAAGGAGTCTTTAAATACATTTAAAATTTACATTAAACGTCTTATAAATTTGTGAATATATTCAGTGTGGTGTACAAAAAAATTGACCTGGGAAACATGATTTTTTTTTTTTTTTAAGTAATGCAGTGCGGAACTATTTTATTTTAAATGGGGCTATCATTATCTAAATGTTTATTTTTTAGGGTTCTTTTGAAGGTTCTTTGAGAACGAATTGCTTGATAGTGTATCATGGGGCACACCGATTTGTGTCAGATTTAAGTGAAATTGAGTTCAAGTAAAGTTGTATTTGTGTACATTTGTTACTTGGCCTCTGAGCTAATAAAATCTACCTTTTTGTTTAGTTTACTTCATGTGACGTAAATGGAAACTGTTTTCTTTGCCAAACACCTCCACATCTGTGAATTTTAAATTTAGCTTCTTTCAGTTACAAACACTGTTTTCATGAGGAAAGTCATTTCCTTGTTCTTTCAGGTTTTATTAGACAGGGCTGTGACTTATGTAACAGATACAATGTGCTTTGGTATATTTAATACGAAATTGTCAATCTGTCATTGTAATAATCTACTGTAAAGTAAAAGTTGCTGTTTGAACTGCCATCAAAAGACAGAAATGTGAGTTTAAGGCTGTAAAAATTGAGCCATAAATTGTGAACAATGAATCCAATTTGTTTTAAGGGTAAATTGTACGAAGGCTTTTGAAGGCTTTTAAGAGGAGGGCGCATACCAAAAGTGTCTCATTAATTGTGATCTATTTTACTTTGATTTGTCTTTTTTTTTGTATGCAATATCCAATAAATGTTTTACATATTAAGTTGTGCCATTGTCTGTTATAAGAAGCAAACTCTAAATGACTGAAGTAAACAATTCTACTGGTTTTTGAAGTTGGAGGTTGGTAGATAGCCTGGAGGTTGGTAAATTAATGCAATGAAACGCTGTGGTTTTAACATGGTTAAAGGCTTTTAAGCACTTTGCTTAATGTGCCAAAGAACACTCGCCACGCGGTAAAATTTACAGCCTCAGGTGGCTTATATGGATTACTAGACATTAGGAACAGCAGGTAAGTTTTCAAATTAGTGTTTAGAGGTGGCTTACTTGCATTTTTGTTTTTATAATATGGAAGCGACGGATAGAGGTGGAAATAGTTTCTTGCTTGTACGTGACAATCTACTACAGAGTTCCTGTGACATTCAACATGAATTATTAATGCGTGTATAGACATGCAAGTATCTGTATGTTGCTGTTATGAATAATTCAAGACATTGCCATGTTTATTTGAAATGCACAGATACACCAAAAACACTGCCGTAGTTAAATTAAGGCATTGCACTATTATACCATATACAGCATTATATCAGAGTATCCATCACTTATCAGTCGCCAATATGTTGTGCATCACTGTTTACCCACAAGCCATCACCACTAGAGTGCGCCACACTTAAAGTATATGTTTTTCAACGTTTGATCTCTCAGTTGATGACATATACAATATCTCTGGCTGCTTTTCTTTCTGTTTTCACTCTGTGACCCTGGAGCACAAAAGCAGTCTTAAGTCGCTGGGGTATATTTGTAGCAATAGCCAACAATACGTTGTATGGGTCAAAATTATTGATTTTTCTTTTATGCCAAAAATCATTAGGATATTAAGTAAAGATCATGTTCCATGGAGATATTAGTTAGAATTCCTAGAATTTACTATACACTCTTAAAAAATAATGATTCCAAAAGGGGTTTTCGCAGTGATGCCATAGAACCGGGGTTTCCTGAGAGCTACCTTCCTGCAGACCTCAGATCCAACCCTGCTCCAACACACCCAAGTGACCCTGAAGACCTTGACCCTAGCTCTCATTGGTGACCCCTGCCATTGAGAACCATTTTGGGTTCCCCAAAGAACCTTTGAATAATCAATTGAATAAGAACAATTGAATAATCTAAAATTATCTTTATGACTGGTTTTGTGGTCCAGGGTCATATATGTTAGGGGCTGTTTTCAGCAACGCCTCTGAATCCTGCAGACCTCAGATCCAACCCTGCTCCAACACACCCAAGTGACCCTGAAGACCTTGACCCTAGCTCTCATTGGTGACCCCTGCCATTGAGAACCATTTTGGGTTCCCCAAAGAACCTTTGAATAATCAATTGAATAAGAACAATTGAATAATCTAAAGCAGGGGTGCACAATTCTGTTCCTGGAAATCTGCCTACCTGCAGAGTTCAGTTCCAGCCCTGCTCCAACACATCTGTCTGTAATCATCAAGTGCTCCTGAAGATCTTAGGCCTTGTCCACACTAATATGTCTTTGTTTGAAAACACATATTTTTCTCTCCGTTTTGGCCTTCCGTCCAAATTGATAAAGCATTTTTGTCAAAGAAAACAGCATGTTTAGTAATGTGATGCATATTGTACAAATATATATCTGTTTATACCGATATTGTGCTTGTTATGTGCTACTTTCACACTGTTTCTAAAGATATGTTACTTTGTACATACTCTTAATCTTACAGTCCTGCAAATATGACAGAAAATTTACTCACAATTGCCGTCCTGCGGCAAAACATTGCGTTTTAGATCAAACATGTATTAGTGAGTGAGTGCGACCTGGACGCACTATATTTTCGTGAATAAAATGATCCTGCCAGAAGAATTGTGTGAAAACGTATCACTGTTCCATCATCTCAGTGAGCTTTTTATGAAGTTTCACACGTACATTTTCCGACATTTCAGTGTAGATGAGAAATTTTTAGAAAACACTTGTGGGCAGAGAGAGTTTTGAAACGAAAATGCCATTTTCAAATGTGTCCAGATTATAGACGTAGCCTTAATGAGCTGTCAGTTGTGTTTGATCAGGGTTACAATTGAACTTTGCAGAAATGCAGATCTCAAGGAACAGGATTAGCCAGCACTGATCTAAAGCAGTGGTTCCCAACCACGTTCTTGAAGCCCCCAGCCCAACGGTGCACATTGTGGCTGCGTCCGAAAGCTAAAAAATGCTGCCTTTGAGGATGCATTCCAAGGTAGGAAGGCATCAAGGCACATCCGAATCCAATGTCAGCTTCACTTCCTGACTCCTGAGATGCCTTCATCTGATCGATTTTTGAAGGCAGCATACATGTATCCTTCGATGCCTTTGATATCCCACAATCCTGTGCGTTCCATTCCATGATGGTTGAGTGAAAAAAAAATTAAGATGTCTTCTGAAACTTGCTTTAAGTCAATGCAAATTATTTCAAAAGGGACCGAATGCAACAAAACGTTCCTACTGTTGGGGTATCCATCATTTAATATCATTGTTGTTAGGGATGTAACGATTCACTCAACTCACGATTCGATTCACACAGTGTTTCCTTGGTTACCGCTGTAAACCAAAGCAGCTTATGAACAGTAATGATACAGTGTTTCCTTGGTTACTGCTGTAAACAAAGCAGGGCGTATGAACAGCAGTGATACAGTGTTTCCTTGGTTACCGCTGTAAACAAAGCAGCGCTTATGAACAGCAGTGATACAGTGTTTCCTTGGTTACCGCTGTAAACAAAGCAGCGCTTATGAACAGCAGTGATACAGTAATTGTTACATCTCTGTGTTGTGGTACCGTGTCCAAATGCCATTGTAGTCCCATTGTAGCATCCTACACTCAGGCTTCAAAAGAGGGCTTTCGCAGTGATTCAATATTCAACCATTTTTGGTTCCCCAAAGAACATTTCAGTGAACAATTCTTAAAAGAACATAAAAATCTAAAGAACCTTGTTCACTAAAAATAATTTTTCTGTTCCATGGGTGTTAAGTTCTTACCCATAAAGAACCTTTATTTTTAAGAGTGCAAGTCATACTTAGTACTATGTGGTGTTGCAAGGGTTAATCCATAGTGGTACTGTGCTTGTTTTAGTTGTGAGTGCACATCCAACGTCCAATCACTTGTTAATGCCAGCTGAAGCGAAAGAACATCACAGCCTTTTTGTTGACTGCCAGTGTCTTGCCGCAAATTGCATTGAAAGTTCAGCCTAAATGCTATTGTGTTGTGTCTTTGTCACATTCCTACAAATGTCCAGTTTGAACGCCCACCCACCAACTGACAGCACCCCCACTGCGAGTGAGAATGGGGCGTCTTTCACCTGCTGTTTACCAACAGAACAACACAGCGATACACTCCTTCACAGTCCCATTCATTATTTTGCCCTCTCCCATTTCATCCGGTGCTCTCTAACCTTCAGTGCTATTGACAAGTTAGTGTTAATTATGTCTTTCCTCAATAACGGTCATCTAATAGGTATTTTTCACACATTCATGCCATTTTTTATGCAGTTGGCTTTCAAATATCCTGAGAAGAGCTTTGCACTCTCACAGATTGCATTTTGGTCCCAAAGGTCCAATTTCAGGCAGTCTATATCTTAAAACCAATTTCTTCTAAATCTAAATATGAACTTAAAATTGGTATCCGATCATCTCAGAAAAGAGGACTGGGAATTAATTTAGGACCATGAATAAAAATGCATTGGTTATTCAACCATTTGCACAGTATCCAGCCAAAGCCATTTTAAAATTCACTGCAGCAGCATGCACGGTGCTAAAAATAACTGGACTCCAGAGCATGGGGCGAATCGTGCCATTGTCACTGTGGACAGTTCTCCTATTGAGAAAGTTCGCCGTGTACACACAACATAACAGTATGCTAACCTTTTTCACCTGCTATCACAACATCCAGATACATGTCCTTGGAACTACCTGCTGTGCTAAGAACTCTTAAATAAATCCCCGTAACCTAGATTCATATTTCCTTCATTTCCACTCCAGTGCACATTAAATCCGGCCTCGTCCCCTGTTAAGACAAGAAGTCTTCACCTTGTAGGTAGGAGTCAAGTCACAAGTTTTTCAACCTTGAGAGAGAAAAGCTCTCTAGACCGAATCTGTGTGACAGTGAAAGTTATAGAGTTTATATCAGGCCAAGCCAAGTCAAGTCAGACAGGCTTCAAGTCTTAATGATGAAGTAAACGAACTGTGATTTTAGTTTTACAGATTTTGCTTGTACATTGCAGCAACATCCTAAAAGCAGTTCACAAGTATTTCTAGCTATTTTTATAAAACATGTTCAGATAGCACACTTTTTTTTACACTTGTTTAGGTCTTTTAAAAGTCTAATTACATACGGACCCAGAGGACATCAATGTGAAGGCCTGAAAATAATGCATAAATAATGACTGTTTTCAGACAGTGCTCCCCCTGTTTATCATTGGTTGGACAAGCACATTCTCATCCCCCAAACATTGATGCAAAAGAGCAATGGTTTGATGGAGCCACACTTCAGAGGAAATCCACCTACAAAAGGCTTACTTATAGCTGTCTCTGCATATTAAGATTACAAGAGAGTATTTTGACACTAAAAGTTGCATCAGCTTTAAGCTTACACAAAAAATGTCAATGCTGAAAAATTAAAGGGAATTCAGATGTTCTGATTTGATCAAAGGTGGTACTTCACCTCAAAGGACTGACAAGCATTGATTCACAACAGCTAAAATATTCCTACCTTTCAACAAGATTAACCTTCAGCTAATAGAGAACAAAAGAGTCCTGGAACAAATTAACCGTCCATCTGTCTAAAGAAAGTCTGTTTCTTTCTTTCTTATTTGTTGCAGCAGAGTGTGTGTGGGAGGGTGGTTGGATGTGTAGACGATCTGGTGCGTTTTTAAGTTACCATCATTCAAAAGCATAAATAAAAGTATAAATAATCTTTTAACAGTTGTAAGCCAACAGTCATTTAGTAGATGCCTTTATCCACAGCATACTAATCATAGTGACAGTCCCATGGGACAAACAATAATTCTGACATTTACTTACCTTCATGTCATTCCATATCTTTTGTGTTAGAGTACATTCAAAATACTATATCAGTGCACTGCCATAAAGATGTAGTATGGCTTCAGAAGACTGAGAATATAGTGAAAGTCATCTGGAGCACTTCTATGGTTCCTTTATTTTTTGTCATTTTCGGAGCTTAACTTAAAAAACAATTCTCTCGATGGGGAATATGGCTACACATTGACAACAACAACAACACTCCTTAAATGGGTTTTTCGGGGGATGAAATCGAAAAATGTCGTCTTGCAAGAATCAATTGCCCACCAGGAATCTAATCAAACTTGCATTTTACCACAGAAAACACAGCAAACAGAAGAAGAAGAAAATCAAACTGGCACCAAACTAATACTAATTTCTAATCAGGAGCTTTAATGCAAGATAAAAAACAATCATGGTCAAAAACATATTAATCTTGGCAAAATGCAATGCATAAAGTAGTGGTATGAACATGATGGCACATTAAGCACAGCAGGTTTCTATGCAGGACAGCTTCCCCCCATCGAGTTTGTTGTGCTTGTATGATTTTAAATTGGCGCAAACTGTGTCCTTTACTGCCTTATCATGCCTTTGACTTTATCATGCCGCTGTCTTTTAGCCTTAATGTCTGTTGTGGTGCCTGCTGTGCCGGAAAGTGAACAATGGGGTGAACGCCTGTGACATTCACTGCAAAGGTCTCACAAAATCTGGGTCATAATCCCGGAGCCGCCGGTGCTGCTGGTAATTAGGTGTTACAATCTTTAGGATTGTGGAAACCCAGGGACCAAGAATTTAAATATTAGTAATCTGAGGAAGGGCATCTAGCCCAGTGTTTCCCAACCTGTTTTGATCTATGTACCCCATAAGCCCCATCAAGTCTACTTCCGTGTGGTGACTGTGTGCACATGTATTCCTCTACACAAGTTATCCACAAAAACCTACCACCAAGATGCTTACCTTACCAAGTTGTAGCAGCTACCAGATGGGATCATTTTAACTAAAGTACTTCTGTCTGGTGCCTGTTTTGCCGGAACACATCACCTTAACTAGCATAACCAGCAAGACTTAAATGGTCAACCAGGTTCACCAAAAAAACATGCTGTTAGGCAAGTTTTACCAGCTATGTTTTGCTTGTGATTTTAATGGTTAAAGTTCAATTTTACCACAGTAAAGACAGCAAACCATGGTCAAAAACGTATTAATCTTGATAACATCCAATGCATGATCAAGTTCCTCCAACCACCAAACCAGAGACGGGTTCATTTTAACTAATCTGTTTTGCTGGGATTAGCATTTGCCAGAACTAGCATAGCCAACAAAACTACCATCAGTCAATCAGCTTTATCAGAAAGACCATGCTGGTAGATATGTTTTACCAGCCAAGTTTTACAGGTGATCAACATGGTTGATCCAGTTGTTCCAACACCAAACTATCATAAACCAGCCTGAACCCCAAAGGAACGGTGGTCTAAGCTGGTCTTTTCAGTGGGGTAAACTACCTGCTTATAGTTGTGAAGGCGTTAATCATACAGAAAATTATGATAAAAGCCCCTAATCAAACTTGTCCCCAACATTGCATTGTAAGGTTAAACCCTTAAGCTTGGTTCTTGCTAACAGCTTGAGTCAGTCAGACTTCCGCAATTCAGTGGAACATCTTCAAAGGAGTTTGGCCACAAATTTATTTCTGTGCTTCTCATTCTATCAGCGTAAATTCAGGACAGCCTGACATCCACACATTTATGTGGGAGGTTATCATCCGTAGGCAATGGGATGCTCAGAGGGAAGGTGCACGCTGATCTGATTCGATAGTGGTGTGACTTGTTCACAGCAGTTTCCTTTGATAGTTGTTGAAGAATTGTGTGCAGATGCACAATGCATAATAATCTAAAACCAACATTCATGCTCCCCAACTGTCATGACAATTTTCTGCTTTTCTATTTGCTGCACAACTACAAAAGAAACATGCAAGAAAGATACATTAAACCACATCTTTTCTTGAGCTATCAAGAAGTCACTTCAAACGCTGCTCTCTAAATGCTCCAACCATTGATCATGTAAACAGCCATGTCTGTGCCCTCGTTCACTTTACATAGACACCATATAGTGCAACAGCATCACCTGGTTAAGAGATTCTAGATTTTCAAATTCAAGGATCTGATGAGGATGCTTGTCATTGGGGTTTAATTAACTTGAGCTCCAAACAGCACAGATAAATGGAGTGCTCTCAAAGCCATCTGGAAAAAAAGCCATTTACTAATTCACTGGAGCAAAAAGCAGACCAGAGCCGCAGAAGCGTAGCGACTGCTCCAGGGATAAGACCTGATTTTTAGAGGTGTATGCTAAATATTACTGTGATTTCTAGGTGTTTTGTGGCTTTTTAATTTAGAGGATAATTATTGACCAATATGGTAGTATATCAAATGAAAGATCATCCTATTGCCTGTTCTGATGGAAACAAAACCCTTGCCTTTGGACCTTGTTGAAGTTTTTCTAGAGCCTTTGGGAGATTATCCATGTTGCCCTCTGTGATATAAACATATTCAGTAAAATTAATCTCAAAGAACTTGGGAGGCACTGACTCGTAGCTACAAATATGAAATTGGCCTCAGTTGGATAACTTGGTTAAATCCATAAAGAACATAATTTCTAAAGTCTCTTGACAACTTTGAAATTGAATGCACAGGCTGAATGGCTGAAACTTGGCATGCACAAAACAAGAAAGTGCATTTTTGTGTTGTTTTTATAAGGATTTACAATTTAAAAACCCACCAAAAAAAAAACATTGAAATTATTGTAAACAAGTTTTAAAACATTCTAAGTTATACAGTTATACTTGTAAAAAAAAAAAAAAGCCATTTTGATGATTTAATCAATGTTGACAATGACACAGTAACCATGAATGTAGTCAAGAAAAATAAACAAATAAAAACACAAATCTTAAAGAGATAATATGCCTCAAAATTAAAATAGTTTCATTATTTGCTCATTCTTAAGTCCTTTCAAAGCTGTGTGACACTATTTCCTCCGTGAAACACAAAAAGAAGACATTGCAGAAAGTCCAGAGAGCTCTTTTTTAATAAAAGGGATCAGGGCTGATCACCATAAATGACAAAAAAAAAAGCACCATAAAATTGTCCACATGACACAGTTGCTACATTCCAATTCTTTCATATAAGAATTGATTGACATTTTCAAGATTTTCAGCTTATGATATAAACATATTCAGTAAAATTAATCTCAAAGAACTTGGGAGGCACTGACTCGTAGCTACAAATATGAAATTGGCCTCAGTTGGATAACTTGGCTAAATCCATAAAGAACATAATTTCTCTTGAGAATCAAAATAAAGTCTCTTGACAACTTTGAAATTGAATGCTCAGGCTGAATGGTCCAAGATGAAAACTTGGCATGCACAAAACAAGAAAGTGCATTTTTGTGTTGTTTTTATAAGGATTTACAATTTAAAAACCCACCAAAAAAAAAACATTGAAATTATTGTAAACAAGTTTTAAAACATTCTAAGTTATACAGTTATACTTGTAAAAAAAAAAAAAAGCCATTTTGATGATTTAATCAATGTTGACAATGACACAGTAACCATGAATCTAGTCAAGAAAAATAAACAAATAAAAACACAAATCTTAAAGAGATAATATGCCCCCAAATTAAAATAGTTTAATTATTTGCTCATTCTTAAGTCCTTTCAAAGCTGTGTGACACTATTTCCTCCGTGAAACACAAAAAGAAGACATTGCAGAAAGTCCAGAGAGCTCTTTTTTAATAAAAGGGATCAGGGCTGATCACCATAAATGACAAAAAAAAAGCACCATAAAATTGTCCACATGACACAGTTGCTACATTCCAATTCTTTCATATAAGAATTGATTGACATTTACACACTATGACTGCCAAGGACTTGGCAATCTTCTTATCTCTCGAGAGACGCGCAAGGTGTCCTCCGCTTCTGCAAGGGGCGCATGGATTTGATGCTTCCTGCGCTCGTATAATGCGCGTCTGTACCCAACCGCTCAGCAACCCTCGCTTTTTAACGGTGGTCTTCATTGTCAAAGATACGGAGTGGGTGCTGCTGGGATCGCCGCTGGACGACGGCGAAACCTCTTCGTCGTCTTCGATCACGTCCGAAACGGCCGGCGGCCCACTTGAGGACACCTTGCGCGTCTTGACGAAGAAGACAGACGAGTTCTGTCCGTCGATGACCCTCCAGCCGTCCTCCTTCTCGGCCTCCACATGCGCCAAGCGACTCCGGTTCCGGCGCTGGATGTTGAGATAGATGCTGAAGTTGAAGAAGGCCACGGAGATGAACGGTGAGAAGAACTCGAAGGTAGACGCGGACAGCAGGAAGTACCAGGTGCAGTAAAACTCAGCGAAACATTCGTCCTCCGGAACGATGCTTTCTCCAACCATCAGTTCCCAGAAGATGATGGCTGGTCCGTAGAGGAGGAATGCCAAAACCCACACCGCCAACATCTTGACCACTGCCAGACGAGTGACGCCCTGCTGGGCCCGGTACCTCACCTATGGAATAAGACGAAAGATTAAAGTCAAACCAGAGAGAAACATAAAATAGTCATAAATTGGCACTGGAGTGATCCCTGGCAGCTATCGCGCTCAATAATGTCTATGCACAGTGTGACTGCCTCTTCTTCTTCTTCATGATTTATTCAATTCACAGCCTAGGATTCTGAGCACAGCGAGGAAAAAGAACGAATCTCTGTACTGCAGAACTGATCGGTTTTACTGTGGGCTAATGATTTTTACCAATTCGATTAATGTGGCTATTATGAGTTAATCAGTGATTAGTCTGATGACGTGAAATTACAATTCACATTTAATAAAAGATCAAGACGAGTGACTAAACCACTTTACACCATGAATACCGTTTTTTCCTACCCTGTTCAAATTGTGTCTGTAGCAACAACTTCCTGTGGCTCTGTTTCAAAACCTAGCAATCTGCTTTTCTGTCTACGGCCTTCATAAAAAGAGAACGGGAAATAGGAGGATTTACACAAGTAGTCTGAGATTTATAACCTTGTAAATCCTATATTAAATAATAGTCAGAAAAATCAAATTTTTGAAATGGAACAGTTCACAGAACCTTCAGACGAAATATTTTTAAAAATTGCATACATGTTTTTCTTGAGTATCATATTTGATAGGCTCATATAGTATAGAGAATATGGAGGAAAAAACAGTTCAATTTTATTCAGAGGCCCAAACTGAGCAAAACTATGCAATTTGGTGCAGATGCTGATAGATGAGATTCTGAAAGCTTGTAATGTAAATCAGTCAGATCTTTATAGCAGATACATAAAATTATATAAATATCAGTTGTCATAATATATCTTAGTAGGATGATATTTAAATGCTGGATTTTATGATCAAAACTTATAATGCAATTCAAGACAATGAGAAATAAACAAATTTGTCTAAAAAAATGATGTCTGGATAATCAAAGTGAAGCTGCTTCAGTCCAGTAAATGTTCATCTTGAAATATTACTAACAATATCAAAGTTATTTTTACATTTACTTTATAAAAATCAGTGAAGATTTCACAGCAAGAAGCACTAGCTGAAGGGTGAACGTTTGTACAATTATACTAAAAGACCTTTTACTTGCTAAAAAAGTATAAACTATCAATCATGTATTTCAAAGTTTCGATCATGTTGATAATTGAGAGGCCTTTGAAATGAACTGTAAATCTTCTGAAATATAGCAGTGTATAATTGACAAGCATAATTGTCTCCGCTGACGGACAGTGTGACAACAAGGCTGTCTTCACCATCGCACCTCGCTCCAAAGTCTAGCTCGAAAACACTTTCCATTTCAGTAATTTAAAAATGACAATTGGAAAGATGACAACCAGAGAAAGGAATCATCTATTCGTAAAAGACAGGAGCCCTCAAGGGTGTTTTCTTGTTATGAACTAATGCCATTTCAGCCCTGAAATTACGGCAAATAATAGTCTTTAGGGAGAGTTAGGAGCATGACGGTAACAGTACCTAAAGACAAACATCACAGCGTTTAACGCCCTTGAACTGGATTCTGGGGAACTGGAGCTAGTAAATAAGTTTTGTTGACATGATGCCCATTTCAGTTTTGATGTGCCGCCCACTCAACAAGTACTATAGCATTTTTATAGAGGCGAAGCTTTTGAAAAAACAAACACATTTGTCCAGATTATATTTCACCCCCAAATCAACAGAATGTAAGAAATTATGATAACACTTTACTTAGAGCCTTTATGTATAATTCATTATAGAGGTATGTATAATGTGCATTAAAATGCATTATATTTTTTCATAAATAAGTGTAATTAATGCTGAAATGCATAATAATATTAGCAAATTCCTTGTTACATCTGAAATTGTTTTTAATTATATATATATTTTCTAAAGGTGTATTATAATGTGTTGTAAATGTGGTTACAGTTATTCATGAGGACATACAATATATTAAAAGGTGCATCACAAGGCATATTTGATGCACTAAAAATACTTTTATAATGCGTTATAAATAAAGGCTTTAAGTAAAGTGTTACCACAATTATATTTTGCCTACTTCAGATTCAAATAATCATTTAGATGTTGTTTAAACACATTTCCCACTAGTTATCATCGTTTGACTTTGGATTATTGTAATACTTTTATTGTAATACAGAACATACTACCATAATGTATAAATACTTTATATTTAAATATTAATAATTCATAAAGACAATACATTTTGCATTATAATAACAAACATTTGAAGCAATGTTCAATTGTCATGAAAATCTCACTTAAAAATCATAATGTTCTAAAAATTGGTTTTATGTAATATTTTACACGTAACCATTTAATTATTAACAATAATTGTTTGTTTTGTAGTGAAATATACAGATTCACCTACAAATATGCACAAAAATATTCTACCTGTAATAGTACTTTTGAGTTGACGTAGAGGTGTAGATAACAAAATTAGGATTGGGGATTGTTGTTATGAAAATCCCCATGCAGTACATATACTCTTGGCATGGAAAAACCTACCGCCTGTGCCTTCTACTGTAGAACACACTTATTAAGGAAAGAACCCTCTCGGAGTTAAATAATTCACCTCCAAGGAGAATAATTAAAGCCAAATGAAGTCAGACATGTTTGTCAAATGCCACTGATACTACCACATAAACTGCTACTTTCAATTACTGACAAGTCTTTTTGAAATGTCATTTGAAAAGCATTTTACTTTGTCATTTATGATGGATCGTTACTCTTTCAAAAGCAATGACAGATAAAGCGCATATATGTTGTCAACAGGAAGTAAAGACATTAAACAATGAGTACTTCATTGCATTACATTTTAATGCATTATGCATGAAGCCACGTAATAAACTGCTGAGATGCAATTGCATAATCTATTATAAGTTACGCTTCAGATATTCAGTCACAAGCAGCTAAATTACCTTTCAGCACATCTGCAGGTTCTCGTAAATTTGATATTGGAGCACATAATGTTTCTTAACGATTTTGATACTATATTCTCAGCAGGAAATCAATATTTGCGTTTCATATTTTGCTCAAATTCTATTCTGGAATGTCAAAAGCCGCTTGAAATAATGGCTGAGAAATGGGCTTCAACGACGTCATTTTCCGCTCACCGCAATCGTCTTTCACAGTAGGGCATCGTTCCCATGTTTTCTGAGCTTATTTTGCTCAACAGTTTCTGTGAATGTGAGGAGCGGTTATTTAAGGACCTCAAGAACCCAAATTCGACATCGTTTCGTTGTTTGCAATGGAGATAAATGCACACACTGAATGGAAAAAATATTGAACTTCCTTCCCCTTCCTTCCTTTTATGATTTCACCAGAAGAGCTGGTGTGCAGCCACGTGGTTTTTAAAGCTGACAGCCACTTCAGATCCAGCTACTTTAAAACTGTACAAGCAACTCATGATTTAAAGTAGTTAATCGATGGGCAGCTACTCCTTACAGTCTGGAGCTTGACAACCTGGATCCTCATTCGCTTCCAGTTTCTGGAAATTATAAAAATGGTTCATTGGGAAATTTGGATCAAGTTAGCTTTATAGGACAACCATTGTAGAGTTTTATTGCCCAATACAATGGTGATATAACACACAAAATACAATTAAATGACAGCAAATAAGACAAACACTTGTTTCACTCAATATCTACTCAAAATTCACAAACAAAAAGAAAACTGGACCAATGCACTTAAAAGGATAGTTCACCCAAAAATGAAAATTCTGTCATTCCTTGCTACGTTTCTGGACTTGGGAACATTTCAGTTGTGTTGCTGTCTATGCAGGGTCAGACACTCTCAGATTCCATCAAAAATATCTTCATTTGTTCGTTTCATTTGAAACGACATGAGGCTGAGTAATTAATGACAGGATTTTCATTTTTGGGTGAACTAACCCTTTAATGTACGAATTGCAAAATAAATCATTTATAATAGAATAAGTATGCATGACCGTTTCTGTGGATTTGAGAGGTTTGGCATACTGGTTTTGTATTCCTTGCAGGAAATAAACTTTTGTTGTTGTTGTTGTTGGGAGTGGTCTAATCACGCTCCTGGTTTTCAAGATGAGGTCAAAGCAGACAAAACCAGAGAAATGTGGTTTATTTGTTAATCGATGGGCAGCTACTCCTTAAAAACCAGTTACAAACCACAAAAGACAACTACATAAAAGCAATTCAAGTGCCCGGTATTTTTACAATATATATCTTTCAAATGATAAAATTTAATCAGAGCCGTATTTATCTGGCTCAAAAACAAGGGATTTGAATGAATGAATCTTGATTAGAGTGACAGCATTAAACTTGGACAACCTCGAACGAACCGATACACTATAACAACTTGCCAGTGCTATATATGAGAGAGATAGAAGCGCATAATAGCTGTCTGTAGCGTGCCAGTCATAAACCTGAATTCAGTCAAGCCACTAGAACGACTAGAGACGGAAACTTAAAAAAACACTTGTGCAACAATACAGTGGTGCAGTACAATACAGGACCAAAAAGTACTTCCTGTTCTTTTTACATTCGTTACAAAGAAAACCCATCTTCTAGTGAGCTACTCAAGTATTTTAAGGCATTGTACGTGCACTTCTGATGTTCTAAAAGGCAGGAAGCATAATTATACTGCATTGCATGCACTCTTAAAAATAAAGGCTCTTTATTGCTGTCAATGTTTCTACACTCTAAAAAATGCTGGGTTAAATACAACCCAGTGCTGGGTAAAATAGGGACAAACCCAGCAATTGGGTTGTTTTGACCCAGC
>NW_015633578.1:577832-631191 GCF_001515625.1 Sinocyclocheilus rhinocerous
GAACAGCATACGTTGTTTTACGTCCAGCGGATATTCTCCAAAATGGCGCTACAGGGTGACACGGAGGAGACGAATTGTTGAATAAAGTCGTTATTTTTTTTTCTTTTGCGCACAAAGTATTCTCGTAGCTTCGTATAATTACGGTTGAACCACTGATGTCACATGGATTATTTTACAGATCTCCTTGCTACGTTTCTGGACTTGGGAACATTTCAGTTGTGTTGCTGTCTATGCAGGGTCAGACACTCTCAGATTCCATCAAAAATATCTTCATTTGTTCGTTTCATTTGAAACGACATGAGGCTGAGTAATTAATGACAGGATTTTCATTTTTGGGTGAACTAACCCTTTAATGTACGAATTGCAAAATAAATCATTTATAATAGAATAAGTATGCATGACCGTTTCTGTGGATTTGAGAGGTTTGGCATACTGGTTTTGTATTCCTTGCAGGAAATAAACTTTTGTTGTTGTTGTTGTTGGGAGTGGTCTAATCACGCTCCTGGTTTTCAAGATGAGGTCAAAGCAGACAAAACCAGAGAAATGTGGTTTATTTAATCATTCCCTCCGAATCCATTTCCTGCAAAGCAATAATGTGATAGCGACCGCAAGCCAAGATTATGAACATACATAAGCTCTTAAAGTGAGCACAGCTCATTTATGTTCAACAATTGACAAAATGCCACACTAATGAATAGTGACTTGTAAAATTGGGCGAGAAAGCAATGCATAAAAATCAGACCAATATATTGGCCGTTGTTGACCATTTTGAGATTATCAACATTGAATGATATATGGATAATATAAATGTTCTTTTTGTACATCTTGGGTAAATATTGTGCAAAATCAAACAGTTCATTTAAAAAATGTAGTGAATATTTGATTTGCTGTTATTAAATTGCATTATGTATGTACACACCAGCCACACTGCAATCCAGATTTCAGTATTGGCATCGATCACTCCCTTGCAGTACATCTATTTGATCGATCTGGCATTTCTCATCAGCTACACTTGCGTGTTTTATCAAGTAAGGTGTAGCCTAATCTATGAAACTTTTCTTTGCACTCTCATTTGGGTGTCTATCAGAATCTATATTCCCACAGATCTCATCAGATGTACAGTATATAGGATTTACAGTACGCTTTGTAGAACAAAGGGGTCCCCAATGCTCGATGACATGCAGATCATTTTTAAGTGATTTAATATTTTATATTCACATGCACAATTGCAATGCAATAAAGCATATGAAGCATTTTGAGTAGGAGTTTAATAAAATGCACGTTTATACTTACCAACAAGGAAGTCAGATATGGCCAAATTAAGGAAGAAGTAATTGCATTGATTTCTGAGGCTCTTATCCACGACGAAGGCCAGAATAACCAACGCGTTCCCGACCACCACCACGACCACCAGAGTTATCATGAGGATCGCCAGAATGACCATCGTGTACCCGGGGAACGGAGCCCCATCCGAGCTGACGGTCGTGCTGTTGGCGCTAGAGGAATTGAAGCAGGTAACCATTGTCAGATCGAGGACATTTGGAGAACCAGCAACAGGTCTGAAGTCATCATGTGAACCTTTTCCCGCTGACGATGATGACAGGAGAGTTTTCATCCCTTTAGGGTTGCGTTAACTCCAACGCGCGGCGGAATAAGCCTCCCACTGGAGTCTCCAAACGCCTGCGGAGCGCGCGCATCTTTGAAGCGTCCAGTGCAATACCTGAAACACATGACATGAAATGACTCCTTCCTGACGGGAACTCCATGAAGCTGTCAAGTCAAGTCCTCGCACTGAGACTGAGCGCAGAGTCTCCAGCAGTGTAGCGCGTTCCAGTCAACTGTTGCGCACTCGCGCCTCTCGTTAAATACCGCGCTGTCCTTAGACAGATACAAGATGCAACACTTTGCAACTTACCAGTTTGTTGAAGATCTGATTTATATTCAGAATTGCGTAGAGTGCTGTAAACCCATCTGTCCAAAATCACAAAATAATATGTTTAATACAATCATACAGGATGTGATTCTGTATATTGCTCTGCTCGAATAGTTATTTTAAATATATGAATGACCCATGCATTGAGAAGCAACATAAATTAATTGCTGGGGTTGTCCCTATTTTACCCAGCACTGGGTTGTATTTAACCCAGCATTTTTTAGAGTGTATGAAGAACCTTTAACACCAATGTAAACGTTCCATTCCACAAAAGATTCTTTAGATGATTCAGTTGTTCTTTACTCTACTAAAAATTGTTCTTTTAAGAACTGTTCACTGAAAGGTTCTTTAGAGAACCTAAAGTGGATCTTCTATGGCATTGCTGTGAAAACCTCCCTGTGTAACCTCTATTTTGAAGAGTCTATATACACTGTAAAACATTCCAAATTGGTCATTTATGAGGTTCATTTCAGTTGGGATGTAGACAGCAAGGCAGCTCAATTGGTTTTGGAGCAAAGCCCAAGTTTGGATTTTTAATAACCCACTGTCTTAAGGTTGAAGTATGAATATAAATGGATGATGCTGTCCATGACTAACATAGTGGATATTTGCAGTAAATTGCACTGAAAAATTCATGACCATAGAGCAGCTGAATGCTGGATCCACAGAGGATACGGGCTTCATCCGTCTGGTGGGCCGCTCTTATCTCAGATCTGTCACCGGTGCAGCAAGTCATTCGCTTATTATTCATCTGATTGCAATAACAGTAATATCTTGTGGGTTTTGTGAACAACTCATTTGTTTCAGACAAAGGGTAATTTGCAGTGCATCATCTGAGGCACCAAGCGAAAACTTGGTTTGCATGCGTTTGTGTGAGACAACAATTGGAGTATTTGAAGAACAATAAAACGTTTCCAACATTATGGACAAAAAAAAAAAAAAAAACTGAATATTGCAATTACTCACAAGTTTAGCTTTGTGTCTCGGATGATGCACTGCAAATTTCTCTTGGAAACAAATGAGATGTTTACAAAACTCACAAAAAATGGGACAAGACTTAATCTATCAGGATTGAGAAATGTTTCTATAAAGTCAGTGGTGGGAGAGCAGAGGTTGGTTTATGACGTCAGCTCAAATGTTTGAACAAGTTCTTACATTTTGATGAAAAATTACTACGATGTTGTCTTTGGAAGAACAGATAGGCCAGAATGCACTGCGCTGAGAAAACATAAACCCAATGTGGTGGACGAAGCAATAATAATGTCAACTGTTAATATATTTAATGCAATACTGAAGAGTCCTGATAAAAACAGTTCAATCTAATCTAAAGTCTGCAGCTCGACAACCCGACAGATCCCCATTCACTTTCAATTTCTGGAAAGCAGTAGCCAGTGCAGTAACATTCCTCCTTTTGTGCTCCACTGAAAAAATAACATGTAGGTTTGGACTGACATTTACTGACTATTACTTTTCGTAGGCTAATTGGATGTTGATACTTACAGCTCGGGTAACGGACAGGAAGCGATCGTAGCTGATTAAAACGATACTGAAGACGGAAGCCGTGCACAATAAGTAGTCCATCACAAGCCACAGCTTGCAGAGTCCACGGCCCAGCATCCACCTGCCCGTCAAGATATAGGGCATATAGACCGGGATGCAAAAAGCCCCTGGAAAGAGACACAACCACATTTTACTGTATTATACGGACCTTGGCTGGTATAATAAGGCTTGTGTCAATGGATGCACACTTCTCCAGGTCAGCATATAATAGACCCTTCAGAGCACAAAATCAATGGATCATGTCACAAAGGAGTCGCTTCACGATGTGACCGATAAACCTGAGCCATTATCAAAAAGCCATCGAGCTGCAAAGGGAACGGGTCTTGAAATGAACCACAGATAGGATCTCGTCTCTTAATGCACTCTTAATCCAAGGCAATAATTTATGGTGCCTGTGCACCACTGAACAGCAAAGAACTAAAGGTCTCTGTCTCAGTACTGCAGATGGATGTAAACATGTATTTTTCAACCTCAGAACCTGCTTTGCTAAGTCTGAAGTCATCATGTGAACCTTTTCCCGCTGACGATGATGACAGGAGAGTTTTCATCCCTTTAGGGTTGCGTTAACTCCAGCGCGCGGCGGAATAAGCCTCCCACTGGAGTCTCCAAACGCCTGCGGAGCGCGCGCATCTTTGAAGCGTCCAGTGCAATACCTGAAACACATGACATGAAATGACTCCTTCCTGACGGGAACTCCATGAAGCTGTCAAGTCAAGTCCTCGCACTGAGACTGAGCGCAGAGTCTCCAGCAGTGTAGCGCGTTCCAGTCAACTGTTGCGCACTCGCGCCTCTCGTTAAATACCGCGCTGTCCTTAGACAGATACAAGATGCAACACTTTGCAACTTACCAGTTTGTTGAAGATCTGATTTATATTCAGAATTGCGTAGAGTGCTGTAAACCCATCTGTCCAAAATCACAAAATAATATGTTTAATACAATCATACAGGATGTGATTCTGTATATTGCTCTGCTCGAATAGTTATTTTAAATATATGAATGACCCATGCATTGAGAAGCAACATAAATTTACTTAAGAAGCAAAGACATTATGACTTGTTTTCAGATAATCTATCTTGAATAAAAGTATTTTTGGTTGCACTGGCAAAAGCATGAATTCAGGTCGTTTTATTATCTCGTTTTAAGAATGTTTAGACATTTTCAAGAGAAAATAACAAAGATACTCATTAATATGTTTACAGTGGCAATGGTAATTCAGTATTTTTCTTGTTCACCCCCCAAAAAAATCTAAATCATTTACTCGCGTCATTCAAATCTATTTGTCTTTCTTCCACAAAACATATAAGATATTTCTGGAAAAAATGTCACTGTTTTTGCCAATGGGGTCGAGTGTTGTTTGAACCCCAACATTCTACAAATTAATCTGCGGAACACAAAAGAAGATACAGTGAGTCACTCCTGTGTTCTAAAAGATCTAGTTGTTGTGTTATACTAGAATCCTATGAGTAAACCCCCATTCAGATTCTTTAGGACTGGCTTTGAATGATGACAGAAATTCCAACAGAAATCCTGTTCACATTTTTGTCTAATGTATTTGTGCTCTTGTACTGTTCAGTGGTTTCAGAACCATGGACAGCAGCTATTGCCGTCCCCTTTAGGCAAAGCTCGGGCTGGTTAATTTCTTTAAAGCATTCCTTCCCTACTCAGTGGCTGTGCCTCAGCTACATACATTACATACTATGCATGATTTCCCAATTGAAAAAAAGAGAGTAAATTCCAACGTTGAAAAAAATGTAAATGTTAATGCCTCAATCAGCAGCGTACATGACGTTAAAGGCATGACAAATAAACATCATAATTGCACTTTTAAATTGCACACTATGCACAGTACGCCTCCTCTTCCTAAACACGCTCACAAATTCTGTGTTCAAGGTTTAAAAAAATCTTAATTACACTCGCTGTCAGAGATTTGGTCTTCTTTTCCTGTGTGAGTCATTTCCCTACTGACACAAAAGACCAACTTTAGCCCTGTGAGTGCTCTCTCAGCTGTGCACCAGAGCAAGATGATAGCAGACACTTTGCCCCTGCATTACACACACATGTGCATGACATTGATACTGAAATAATGGTGCATCTGTGAAATCCAATTTAGCGGCACTGCATGGTGCAGCTCCTTTAACTTCCATTAGTTCCAGCAGTTGTGCAGTTAAATTCTGTCTAAAACCCTTTTAAATGTATAATTCTACTTTAATTATGAAGTGCTAATTAACCCCTGGGCTCTTAACCCGGGATTTCTTGCCTAGGCCCCATAGTGATATCAATCACTTCCAAAGAGGGTCACTTGAGAGGCTGGGGAGCGATTCGATTAGCATAAGTGAGGTGTTAAAACGTGAAACAAATGCTATAAAAGCACAGTGAAACTCATTCCCGGAAGATCTCTCCGCTAAACCTGACACAAGTGTCCAACTGGTTTAATGACTCAAAAGTCAACATAAAATCAAAACTTGATTGATGCATATTATTCTAAAGAATAAAAACTTTCATTAAAACATAAGAACTTGTATCCTAACCCACACCTTTTTTTGTAAGCACGTGGTATTCAAAGGATTCATGCTGTAAGGTCCACACACTTGGCCCAAGGAAGGTATCCAGTGCTGGCTGAAGGTTTCTTGCGTGTTCGGTCTTTTCAGCGCGCAAAGTTATTCAATTTAAGTTTAATTCTAATCTGACTCCATTTTAATATGACCTCGAATTTAGATTGTCATGCGAATTGGTTGCTTGACCATTTTTAATTATTATTATTCTGACATTTGATTATTCTATTTATTCTTTAATATTATTGTACTCGTTCATTCGGGTGCTCATGTCGCTCAAAGATATCGCTTCGGCCTCAGCGTATCTTACGATCACATTCTCGTCAGTCTTGGTGATTAGACAGAGATAATTGGCTAATACTTTAGATGGCCGCTCCTATGCTTGCTCATTCTAAAAGTACTTTTAATGAGCCCCCATAGATTTGTACACACTTGAATAAAGCAACATTATTTCTAGTCAGAGGTCACGACCACTACTATAGATATAAGCCGACCAACATTACTTTCCCTGATAGTAGCTTTGGTATGGTCATGCCATGGTTTCCCATGTACACTTAGCTAGAGTAATATTACAATAAACAGAGGTTAGGCTCACCCTATTTAGGTTGGTCGAACAACATCCAGTTGACCTAAACGGAAATTGCCTATAAGCTCTTACAATCTAAGTACACTTGAACTAATACCAAGTGTTAGCCGGATCTCTAAAGATAGAGTTGGCGTGCCCTATGCTCCATCTCAACTGAATTTTAGTCCGTTACTAACCTGACGCAGGAAATGCGCTAACAAGGATACTACGTAATCTACTAGAGTCAATAATTACAAACAGAATAAAATCAAATGTAACAATTTATTATCAGTCAGGTAAATATGTATTATGCCAATTACATAGCCAATTCAAAGATATCAAATCAATACAAAACATCAAATTCTCAAAGATGAATCTAAGAGTAAGATGCACACCTGACACTTCATACTATGGGCTCATTCTGGCTGCAGAATCGCCCCGATCTTCTTGCAAGATTTCCTTAAGTAACCTCAGACCGAGACAAAACATCCCCCAAAATGGAGACAGGAACTAACAATTGTATTGATCAAGTCGAATTAACACCTTTTGGGACAGATGGTAATTTGCATGGAATGACACACCCTCTACAGTAATCAAAATATCTCTTGTCTTTTAGTCTACTTTTGTAAGATTAGACCATTGTACCACTCACCCTGAGACTATTCAAATGATACCAAACATGACTGTAAATATTACTTGCATTCATGTAGAACATTATACTATTGACCATTCTGAGTGAACCAAGTGGAGGGAGGATGGGTGAAGGGAAGGAAGGGGATGAAAAGGAACTGATGCATATGTGAGAGAGGCGTTTTTCCCGCATTTTCTCTCAGTGGGATGTGGAGACAGATGTCTGTATGTTAATGCACTGTGTGTGTATTGTCCGTTTTAGAAGATAAAAGTGTCTGAGGTTCTGTAATTCTTACAATGCCTTCATAGTCTTGTTACAGGTTGCGGCGATTCATGTTGCTAATGAGCAGGGATTTCAAGCATTTAGACTAAAATCACAGAGGCAGGTGCCAGAAGAAGATAACATGGAAAAGAGGCTAAGAGGCTTTTTTTAGCAATCAAGTTCTTTGTTGTATTTTTCTTGCAGCAGAAGTAGAATTCCACGTATTCCAAAGGCCCAGCGCGAGAGCTACAACTCATTTCAACAGGGATCACCTTCTAAAGAAGTACGAGAGACTCTTACAAAACAAGCTTTCGTCTGCTCCCTTCTGATGTTTGATCTCCAGAGATGAAGAGGTCTGACCCTTACTTGAACAAACAACAATGGCCATCTCCCAAAGCCACTTGAGACGATAAAACAACATGAATTACCATTCTGCTCTGGTCTTCTTGCTCCTCAAGGCCTCAGCGGAGGACAGCTAATGTGTTGATTTGATTTCTCCCACGATTAATATTATTCATTGATATTGTTGTCAGCCAGGATACAAAAAGGAAAGGTTTCTTATCCACCATGCAAATTAGCCACTTTCATGCAATGCTAATGGTTCTCTCTTGGTGTCTATGTTTGGAGGGATATTATCTGGTCAAGTTGCGAAGTTCAATATTGTATTTATTCTCACAGTGGGTCACATCAAATGGACGATTAGCATGGCGGAGATCTGGCTTAGGCTATTTAAAATGTACCTAAACAAAGCATGGTATGCTTTAAGATATTTGTAGTTAAGGTTAGTTTGAACTCTTTCCTGAGATGGTATCAGCCGTAATGCGATAGAGTTGTCCTTTGGCAAACTGCTCTTACTGTGGAGGAAATAAAAGACATTGGTTAGACGGAGCATTGATAGGAAGCCAAACAGTCCATGAGCAAGTTTTCCAGTCAAATCAATAATTAGCATGTTGGAGATATGTTTTAGGCTGGCAAAACACAGCACTGCATGTTCAAGTGTACCGTCCAACTATCTGTACCAAAGATAAAACATATTCTTTGGCAGAAATTAATCTTTGAATGTCACAATAAAACTCCCAAGAACGGTTTGGCCATCAAATTGGCAATTTGCATGTCTCAGATTTGGCTTCGACAATTTAAAAAGTGCCAATGCACAGCATGGTATTGTCTGATGGATTGTGGAGTTATTTCTATCCAAATATAGTGCAGGCCCCGAGCGAGTTTTGTCCAGTCAAAATCAATGATTAGCTTAAACACAGCATTGCAATTATTTGAACCAAAAATTAGCTTGATTCTTGTCCTTGCACATCATAACAAATCTTTTCTCCAAGAATTGTTTGGACATGTAATTGGCAGTTAGCATAGTCACAGATCTATTTTCATCACTTCAAAAAGTGAATGGTATTGTCTGGTGTAGGAGATATTTCTATTCATGTATAGCACAATTCCTCACCAGATGCCATCTATGCTAATGTGATACTGTGGCCTAAAATAAGAGAGATCTGTTGGTTACAGTTCAGATTTCTGTTCAGACTGATGGGCGGTCAAGTAGACAATTAGCATGTTTGTTTGGTTAATCTAAAAACATTAATGCACAGCATTGCATTTTCTTATGTACTTCAAAGTTATTTGCAGAGACGCTTGATTCCTTATAATAAGGAAACGATATTAGCCGAGATTCGTCCTTTGGGGAAAGCGTTTTCACATTTGCTGCCATGATTCTGTAGACCAAATAAAAAACGTCCATGTTTCAGGGCAAAGATGAGGTGCCAAACAGGCCCTGAGCAAGTTTTGCATGCAAGGCAGATTTATCCTTATACATAGAAAACACGTCACAGCAAACGACCACCAAAGCATTTAGCAGTGCCCCTTGAGTCAAAGCAAGCAATTGAATCTGAAAGGGTAGGTGCTGACAGTCAAAAGGTGCGTTAATATTCATTGGAAGGAAAAAGAGTGGGAACACAAGGAGAGAGAGAGGCAGGCATGAAAGGATAGTCCAGAGAAAAGGGAATAGATGCATGCAGGGAGGATGAAAGTGAGAAGACTATGACTAGCGCTGCAGAGAGAAAAGAGGCCAGAATGTCAAAGACCCAGTGGTATTTAATAAGGAAGACAGCAATGATATGTGTGTGCGCCTGTGAGCGGAACCAAGACGAGACGTCAAAAAGCACTCGAGTACCTTTTCTGGATGACTCATTCCCACAGAAGAATTCACCTGTTGCGAACCATTCTGAGTTCCACAGGTTGAGCAAACACTTGAAATCATTCGGGGACACTAGTACGCAAACCAACTAGTTGCTTTCCAAGACACGCCACCAATCTGTCACGCAAGTGCCTGCAATTACAAACTGGCATTCAGACGGTTCTCCCGTGACCTAGCATCTGCTTATTAGAACATTATGCACCAAAATGATCAAGTTATTCTCACATGAGCTCATTAATGACAATTAGCATGCGAGTCGTAGTGCTGCAAACTCACCAGGTGGCGGTGGACTTTGGCCCCTGCAAAGTTTGAATGGTAAAAAAAATGAAAATGCAATATTGGAGAGCGACTCTCCAAGAGACTAAATAATGTACGTTTGACAGTCAAACATGGGAATGACATGCACTTTCAGAGTCTGTTTTAAGCTGGCATTTACCATAAAAAGTCTCCTCAAAAGGACGTTTTGGTATGAAGCTCCTGGGAAACCTCAAAATGCTTTTGTCAGGCTTTATCAAAATACATTATTAGAGCATCGTTAAACCGGAAACAAGGATCAAAGGCCGCTGATGAATGTCAGGGGTATTTATTACCTGTTTCGCACTCGTTCGTCCTTGTGACTTCAGGCAAGCCTCAAACCCTCGTTTGCAAATCAATTTGTAATTAATAAAAATCTTTATTCATAAGACAAAGCACTTAGTGTGAAACAATGCGTAGCAACAGACTCAACTGCATACACAAGCCATTTTTGGCATGACTTTGAAGTTGTTTAACCCTCATCACAACATTGAAAGCTTTTAAACCCTTACAATTCACTATGACTGCATTTTCAGTTTATTTTATTTGTCAGCATTCCTAGTCGCCCGTCCGTCTTCATTCCAGTTCTCATCTGTTCCAGGAAGGTTTTTCACTTTGCCTTCTTGCCCTTAGGTTTTTTGTTCTTCCCTCCAGCTTTGGATGTTTCCTCCTGAAAGGGAAGAATAAAAAAGAAAACATAAAAGACAAGTGATAAGACTCTGGTGAAAAAGGAAAGCTGAAACGAAGAGCTTCCTACTGGAAGAAAGAGAAATCTATAACGTCAAAAACATCTGTTCAACCTTAAATTACAGCATGATATTACATTTAATTAGAACAGTGTTCGGCTGTGCCGTCAATAATGGCCTGAATTTGTGGTCGCAGACGAACATTCAAAATTTGAGACAAAAACCCAGATCAAGGGGAAAAAAGTATGAATGATTTATTCTCAAGCCATCTTAGGTGTATATGACTTTCTTCTTTCAGAGGGAATACAATCAGAGTTATATTAAAAAATGTCCTGGCTCTTCCAAGCTTTATAATGGCAGTGAATGGGTGTTGAGATTTTGAAGCTCAAAAAAGTGCATCAATCCATCATAAAAAGTGCTCCACACGGCTCCGGAGGGTTAATAAAGTACGTAGGATGTAGGCATAGCGTAATCTCCGGTGAGAAGTGAGAGCAAAACAAAACAGGCCACGAATTAGAAGTACAAAATGAGGATTTGTAAAGAAAAATGTCAGAGGATTTTGCCAAGAGGAGACTGGTTTTCCTTTGCTGTAAACAAAACTTGGTTCTCACAAGACTGGCATATTCTCACTGGCGCTTATGCTACGCCTATGTCCTACACGTACGACAGTCAGCGGAAGCTAGAGATTACGGTTTATAAAGTTGTAAATATGGATATTTTTCTTACACAAACGCATCGATTCACTTCAGAAGGCCTTTATAAACCCCCGCGGAGCCGTGTGAGGCACATTTTATGATGGATTGATGAACTTTTTTGAGCTTCAAAATCTCGACAGCCATTCACTCCCATTATAAAGCTTGGAAGAGCCAGGACATGTTTTAATATAACTCCGGTTGTAGTCGTCTGAAAGAAGAAAGTCATATACACCTAGGATGGCTTAGGATTTCATTTTTGGGTGAACTATCCCTTTAAGCCTTTGTTGAGCTACATCACAAAGTGGAACAATATTTTTGCTATATTTTATTGTTTGGTGCACTCTTCTTTATTAGTAAATTATCTGATATATATCAGTGTAGATATCAAGTATCTGATTAGTTCTCATTGTTTTTGAAGCGAGTGTTGATGAATGCGAAGCCAACGTCTATTTGATTAAATATATAAATATAATTTTTAAAAAAATGATATAATCAAACAATCATATTACGAATTTACTTGATTAAACTGAAGAGTCTGATATTAAAAAACGAGTGAGTTTCAGGTTAAGGGAAAACATTCTTCACAAAAGTAAAAAGTCCATGAAAATAAACAATTCCCACCCCTTCATAATCCTGTGAACAACTGCTTGTGAGTTTTTAAGGTGTACTTTTGAGAACTGGAATTGAAATGCAAGTTTTGCATGGCTAGCGCCATGCCTTAGCAATCGGTCTACAGGAAGACTTTGATTTAAAACTTTAAATCACATATTGCATATTTCCCTGATGCAATATAAAGCAACTGTGACATAAATAATGTCACTGTCATTTTTACCAGTTCATACATCAGTAGAAGGCTTGTTAAAATTCTTCTGACTGTTTTTATTATTTAGATGGCATCTCTAGGGACCCAATAGTGTCCAAATGAGTGTTTGGGAAGGAGTCTGGTTGAATTATTCCACACGTGACGTCCTCGCGCCCGGCTGCTCTGCGAGGCGGTGGTCGTTATTATGCATTGTATGTTAATTACTCTTGAGCAGCAGTGGACAGAATGCGAACAATGAGTCAGCCAGCTCAAACTGCGAAGATAACACAACATTCATCTTCACCCTGAAAGAACAGCGTGATGCATCTGAGCCGGAGCCATGCACAGTATCAGGAAATCCATACGAGCTGATGGCTCCAATCAGATGGATAAAACTACAAATTCACCATTCGCTTTCTCAAGAATCACAAAGATGCATTACTGCATTCTGCTCGAAGCCAATATGTGCACATACAGAACTACAATATGTATATGCAATGCTAAATGGACTCTAAATTGCGTCAGTTTCTAAATTAGTTAAATTTATTCAATACGGTTAGCATTGCATGGATCATTTATCTCTTGACTTATGCATTTAGGCTCTGCGTTCACTTAGTTTTATAGTTTTGGAGTGGCATAACAAAATAAAACTGTAATTAGCGAAATGCTCAAATTACAGTAATTACGACTTTTACAAAAGACCCACTAGTCTTTAATAGGCAGGTTGCCGTAATGGTCTCTTTAGCGGTGCGAGATATTCAAGTAAACAACTTTTGGGGCTGCAGCGTTCGGAAACTCATTCGGTCCATTATCAAAGGAGTTACTTGGCTTAAAATAGAAGCGGAAGAAGAAAGTGCACCGTTGAGTCGCTTTTAACGCCAATAATGACGCCGTGTGCCGCGACGGATACCAATTTCAAAACACGCCACAAACTATGATCTGAGGGCCTGAGCTCGCGCTCATGAATCGTGACGGCTCCGGTCGCCGAGAGAGAGGACGGCACTGCTGTGATGAAAAAGCACATGCTGCTTTAATTGAGTCGAGCTTTCTGTAATGAATTCTGACTAAATCTTAAACAATTATATCACACATGCGTGTAATTGTACGTCTGCGTATACGATGGTGCACCCCTATTATCCGGGTAACCATAGCAGCCCTGCAGCTGTGCACGAGTCCTCATTTGCACAGAAATGAAAGAAAACAATAAACGAATGAATCCTCGGAAGGAGTCAGGCGCATGCCGGCAAATCTCCTCACAACTTGTTTCTGTGTGACCTTATCACTGTGATTGTGGGATGAGTAAGTGGCGGACACTCGAGAGGAGAGCTTCTCTCCATACAGATTAAAACTAAAAGATGGAATATTGAACATTTAGTGCTCCAAAACGAGCCAAACCAAACAAATGCGTTAACAGGAGACTTTTGCAAATGCAGGATGTGGCAGAACTGTTTCCATAAAAATAAAAAAAAGACTAGAACCGAATGACTTTCATGATGTTTGGGTTTCTTAAAGATGTTTTTAATGTTTGCATTATTCTGCTGATGTGGACAGAATCGTTTAAGAAAAAAATATTTGAATCAATTAATATTTCTTTGTTTCTCTATTAATTAATTATTTTAATTCATATCAGTTTATTAATATTTTTAATTAATATATTTAGATATTTGTATATGTATTAATCTTTTATTTATATAAATATTAATCAACAATATATACACACAGTTTGTTGACATAATATTTTATATATATTTAGCTTTAACTACATAAATAAAGAAAAATTATAAGCATTTTATTTTTATATTTATTAACATTTATTTTTGTTAATATTTATATATAGATAGATAGATTGATAGATAGATAGATAGATAAATAAATAAATGGATACAGATTTAAATGATATATTTAAATAAATATACAAATGTAAGCATTTTGTCCACATCAGCATCATATTTATTATTCATTTTTATTATTAATTATAATTCTTTTAAGTAACATTTATTTAGATACATGTAATGCATATATAAAAATATATATACAAAAAAGCTATATTTAAATAAATATAAGCGTTTTGTCCACATCAGCAGAACAAATGCAGACATTCAACAACTTTTACCAAAACTAAGCGTCATTAAGTACACAGCTCGCGGGTCTTCACTGAATATATATATATATTTGTGACCCTGCAGCACAAAAGCAGTCTTAAGTCGCTGGGGTATATTTGTAGCAATAGCCAACAATACGTTGTATGGGTCAAAATTATACATTTTTCTTTTATGCAAAATAGTAAATCTCGGCCAAATATTGTCCTATCCTAACAAACCATACATCAATGGAAAGCTTATTTATTCAGCTTTCAGCTGATGTATAAATCTCAATTTAAAAAAATTGACCCTTATGACTGGTTTTGTGCTCCAGGGTCACATATAAGCAGTTTTGGAAAAACAGCGTGTTTGTTGCGCGGTCTTACTGAAGTGTCGGTGGATCTGCGCAGAACCCAAAGAAAACAGATATGAACATTTCTGAGGCAAACTGAGATTGTTGTTTGCCGCAGGATTATAATGTTGACGGCGTGCTGCTCACACAACCCGTCCAATCCAGCATAACATTTTTCATCTCAATGTAAACCAATAGTCTTTGGAACAATTCAGACGTCTGAAACATCATGAGATTCAAACCTGTTGCATGAAAGCAGCATCAATGCTTTTAATGAATTCATTTCAACAGTACAACATTCAGTGACGTGTCTTCACAGTCCTGGCTTGTTGTAATTTTCCCGCAGCGCCGCGGGGATGAAGCCGGAGGGGGGGGGTCTCAGCCATCTGCACACGCCAACGCTATTAATAGTCGTTTCTCTTTCAAACATGCCGTCACATTGGCAAAACAGGAAATAGTGGGACGAACTCCAATCGGCTAAATGAGCTCGTGTGAACGGCTGTTAGCTTTCATTCATGCACCAAGAAAGAGGTCAACAAACAGGCCATGTTCTAGATTCCTAAAGCAGTTTTTCCAATCAAATCCATTTAACATTTTAATGAGGCCATTAAGTTCATAGCCAAGAGTTACAAATTATGAACGCATGTCAATGAATCCATTTGTGCATAATGCAATAAAATAGTGCGAAATACAAAAAAAAAAAGCATTGCAAAAATGGAAATGAGGCATCCATCAACTGAAGGCACGTCGAAACTTATGCCATATATAGCTATTAAAACAATTTTTTTTTTAAATATACAATTTTTTTTTAATATTATTTTTATTTTATTTATTTTAATTTATTTCCAGAGCAGTACAGTTACGATTTGCTTTTTAGAGCAGCATGAACATTCAGAAATTCTCCAGAAGAAATTATGACAAAATGTACCCAGCAGACAGAATATACAAACTTAATACAACCCATAATCCAAATACATCAAAATCACCCTCTCCTGAATAACATCCACCACCCAATATTTCCCATGATCACCTGACTCAAACGTGCATTTACCTGCAAAAGATGGAAGTTTCTCCGTCGTCCTCGCAGTCCTGCAGGAAAGAGTTTTTATCCTCACAGTAGATCCTGATGGAAACACGGAGGCATTGTTAAGGAAATGTCCAAAACGAATCACAGCTCTTTACCTAGCGGACCCTCAGGGCCGACTTGCGCTTGCGGTACGGCGCGTTTTGCAGTCGTGGGTGTATTTCAGAGCAAAATTGGACGAGGATTTGGACGAGGCGTAATATCAGGCGCAGGGAGGAGTGTGGGGAAACTGGGACGCCCCGCTGAGGCTTTTCAGTTTTGAGAGCACGAGGTCCATCATTTGGGGAATAGTTGGGAATGAAAGACAGCAGCAGATGAGCACAGTGTTGACAGCCAAGAGACGCGGCGCTGCCCAAAGAGACCTTTCACCACATATGGCCCGTCGAGTGAGTCAGAGACGGGAATGACGGGCATTTGAACGCTTTCTTTGGGTATCTGGTGTCAACAAAGTGGCCAATCGGTGTTAAATCACAAAGTTCACGGCTCAAATTTTTCATAAAGCAACAAGACCGTTCACCTGATAAAATGTACCAATTAAAGAAGACTAGGGTGCTGTGGGTGGTTTTTAAATGGGTTTATAAACCGGAGAGTTCCGGTGCTTGATTCTGATTGGCTGAGCCGCGTTCGAAGCTGTTGTAAATGACTCTACAAAGTAACATACACCTTTGTTTACGTTTGTGTGTTGCTCGGCAACCACTTTGTTGGAACCACAACTGTTTCTGAGGAACTACATTGTTTGGTGGAAGAATACTGTTTTTATTAATATCATTACACTTTATTTGCTCTGTTTTATTTTGTGAAACCTTACTGCGTATATGGAATAACCGTTTTATAAAAGCAATAATCCCCGTGAAGCGTCGTGCCTAACAACGGCCCTTAGCTGTTATAAATTCACTGTAAACCACGGCTTCTTGGGGCTTATTGCTTTAACTAAGGTCGTCTAAATGGTTTTGACATTGGATTCAACATTCAAGTCTGTAGTGCAAATAGTGTGGGACGAGTTACATGCTAATGTTAAACAAGATTACGGGTTTGTTGTATATTACCGGTCAAAAGTCTGGAATAATTATGTTTTTTTTTTTTCATGTTTTAGAAAGACGTCTCTTCTGCTCACCCAGGCTGCATTTATTTGATCAAAAATACAGTAAAAACGGTAATATTGTGAAATATTTTTGCAATTTAAAATAGCTGTTTTCTATGTGAATATATTTTAAACTGTAATTTATTTCTGTGACCAAAGCTGTATTTTCAGCATCATTACTCCAGTCTTCAGTGTCACATGATCTTCAGAAATCATTCAGTGTTTCTCCTGAATGTTTTTGTGGAAACCGTGATACATTTCACGTTTCAGCAATCTTTGATGAATAGAAAGTTCAAAGGAACAGCATTTATTTGAAATCGAAATCTTTTGTAACATTATAAATGTCTTTACTGTTACTTTTGCATTCTTTTAAAAAAAAATCTTACCTAAACCCAAACTTTTGAATGGTTTTGTATCACAGTTTCCACAAAAATATTGTGCAGCACAACTGTTTTCAACATTGATAATAATCAGAAATGTTTCTAATAATCAGCATATTATACTGATTTCTGAAGACCATGTGACACTGAAGACTGGAGTAATGATGCTTTGCTCACAGGAATAAATTACAGTTTAACAGATATTCACATAGAAAACAGCTGTTTTAAATTGTATTAATATTTCACAGTATTAATAATAAAATAAAAACGTTCCCTAGCCATTGCTGGATGCAGAACAGGGTTATTATAGTTAACTAAAATCATTAAAAGAAAAAATATATATTACTTAAAAAAATGTTAACTGGATAAAATCAAATATAAAAAAACTTAAACTTATTTTATTTCAGCTGGTTGCCAAGGCAGCATTTCTCATTTTCGTTTAGTTTAAGTTTAAGTACTAAAATAACAAACTAAAAGTAAAATTATTATTAATAAAAACAATATAGACGTATTTAAAACCAACAAAAGGTTATAAAAATGACAAAAACACACAACAAAACCATTAAAACTTCAGCTGAAATTAAAATGAACATAGAAAATAATAAACAAATGTCAAATATTAATATTCAAAATATTAAACTCCATAATAGTATCTCAGCGATATTAAAAACACACTGTAAATCTGATGTAAACTGAACTGTTCAGAGATGTTTTTAGTGATAAAACAAGCAAAATTGCATAAGATATTAACATTTTCAGAGAATGTGTCTTGAATTAAGTTTATTTTTCTAACCACTTTGGAAATTATTTTTTTTCTTGTTTTAAATGTAATCCTTACACAATTTTGTATCTTAAAAAATAGCTATAAAAATGGCATAAGAACTACAAACAACACATCTAAGGTGGAAATAAAACAAATTATGTACAAAGGACTGAATGGAGTCTGTAAACTGGCATAAATTTGTGGAAAAATGTACAGATGTTACTAGTGTTTGCCTAACAACGGCAAATCTTTGTAAATAATTAAAAACAGAAATACCTGTATGCATAGATATTGTGAGTGGCACTTGCAATCTTCTTGTTTTCATATAAATTATTCAGAACCTGCAAGTAAATAAATACATATAAATGAAAAATTGCCCAAAACATGGGAACATCCATGCATACCAAACCAGATACTGTTCTAACATATCTGCCGTCCGAATATAAATATATGCGAATAACCAAAACTGCTGGAAAGAGGCTGCAAGCAACAGAACATTTCACAGTGATGCAACACATAAACACGTGCACCGGCACAGGCTTATTTCTCAGTCCCTCCTCGTCTTTAAAGGACTGCAGGCTGGTTTAAAAGTCTTCTGGAGAATGTATGTGTTAGATGGGTGTGTGCATAACATATTGACGCTAATAAAACACTCTTTCAAAAGACACGAGCAGACTTGAAGCGCAACTTATTATTACTGCGACGCTGACCAATTCCTGCCACAACAGGTCCGGCCGTAAACAACTCGTGGCTGAATCTGAGCATATGGTATGACTATGAAATTTAGATTTAAATATAGCAACCTAAAACTCACAACCTAGAATTATATATAAATACAACCCGTTTGAAGCAAGATAAATAATACAGTTGAGGTCAAAAGTTTACATACACCTTTCAGAATCTGCAAAATGTTAATTATTTTACCAAAATATGAGGGATCATACAAAAATGCATGTTATTTTTTATTTAGTACTGACCTTAATAAGATATTTCACTTAAAACATGTTTACATATAGTCCAAAAGACAAAATAATAGTTGAATTTATAAAAATGACCCTGTTCAGAAGTTTAAACATGCTTGATTCTTAATACTGTGTTGTTGCCTGAATGATCCACAGTTTTGTGATGGTTGTTCATGAGTCCCTTGTTTGTCCTGAACAGTTAAACTGCCTGCTGTTCTTCAGAAAAACCCTTCAGCTCCCACTAATTCTTTGGTTTTTCAGCATTTTTGTGTGTATTTGAACACTTTCCAACAATGACTGTATGATTTTGAGATTCATCTTTTCACACCGAGGAGAACTGAGGGACTCAAACGCAACTAATACAGAAGATTCAAACGCTCACTGATGCTCCAGAAGGAAATAATGCATTAAGAGCCGGGGGGTGAAAACTTTTGAACAGAATGAAGATGTGTACATTTTTCGTATATTTTTTCATTTAGTACTGCCCTTCAGAAGCTACAGAAGATAGTCACATGTTTCCCAGAAGACAATATAAGTTAAATTTACCCTGATCTTCAAATTCAAAAAGTTTTCACCCCCGGCTCTTAATGCATGGTTTTTCCTTCTGGAGCATCAGTGAGCGTCTTCTGTATTAGTTGCGTTCGAGTCCCTCAGTTGTCCTCGGTGTGAAAAGACGAATCTCAAAATCACACAGTCATTGTTGGAAAGAGTTCAAATACACAAAAGATTCTGGAAAACCACAGAATTTGTTGGAGCTGAAGGATTTTTCTTCAGCTCGGACCGAGCGTTTTGATTGGACGAACATTTCTTGGTCCTACGCCTTCCACAGAATATATAAATACAGACAAATACATTTAGACCACTTAACTTAATGATTGCTATCGTGATGTGAAGAGACTTTCAACCAGCATAACAAAAAATGTTTCTGAAGACAATCACCTATTGCACCTTTAATGTACGTTCTGATTAAAACAGTTGCCTAGTTTAGTTTAAAGCAGGATACTCTAATAAAATGTTTTACAGTCAAGGAAGACTTACAAAAATCACAAAGGCAAATCTTCTCTTTTCAATAAATATACATGGGTAACTCTTGTGTGACCAATTCTACATCTCCGTCTGCAGAAGCATTTATAGTTTTTATGTGCAAACAGTCCTGTTCTGATTGCCTGGCCTTCCAGTGTGAAGCGAACACTGGAATATTGTTGCGTGTTATTAAGCCAAATCTGGGCTTTGTTTTACAAAATGCTCCCTGATCTAACGCTACACCAAACCGTGAGTTGAACAGAGAAAGAGAATTACATTTAATGCACCATAAACACTGTATGTCAACAACATTGCTTTGAAATGACTAGCATTGGACAGGTGCTTACGCAAGACACATCCCTGATGCAATACACTAGAAAACGCACCCGTACACAGTGTTCACAGCGGCTCTGGGTTTTCATGGATTTACAGGCAATATCTGGCTTTGCTAAAAGTAACAGCTGGGCGAGAGTGACCAGATATTGAGTGTAAATCTGCTTTGTACACAACACCGAGGACTTCAAATATTGCCGTAAGACCCTTGGGAGGGACTCTGCCAGTTGTTTCTGTCCATCAAAATGGGTTTCGGCCTATTTGCGCTGAGTGTCCCGTCATTATTTACCAAGAAAGAGAGTCAAAAATAGGTCCAGAGTGCTTTCTCATACAGCAGAGTTGGACTTTATTGAAGCCAAAGAACCTTGTTTCTGTCCATCAAAAATGGGTTTCGGCCTATTTGCGCTGAGTGTCCCGTCATTATTTACCAAGAAAGAGAGTCAAAAATAGGTCCAGAGTGCTTTCTCATACAGCAGAGTTGGACTTTATTGAAGCCAAAGAAAAGCGGACAAATACAACCGTCTTCTAGACTGCGATTTCATTCAGGAGTCGAGAAAAACAGCAAGCTCAATACTAATGAATATGTAAGGTGGCGCACTCCCCCAAAGAAAAAGTCGTCATGAATTGGAGCCACCTATCAGCACGATTCATCAGTTTTCTCTCCGGCTAATACTCTCGTCTGAACACCTGTGTCGGGCTGAGGCTAATGAGATGAATGCTGTGTGCAAATGTTGCCTTTTTATCACTGCTGATCTAAAGCAAATAGCAGGAACCACAAAGCAACATCCTCTAAAACGTAAAAACCCGGTTGATATTTCCTCGGAGGATGCTTTGGGTTTTTTGTCGGGCTATTGTGAAAACGTCTTTGTGTGGAACGGAAATCTAATGAAATGTTTTGAGATCTATAGCTTGTGAAGATGCTGAACACAAACAGGTGCGTGTTCCCGCCAGAGTCTGGCGTCTTCGCTTCATAGACAAACTCATTTACAAACTTCTGTCAACACTAACCTTTTATGAAAATTAGAGCACGGCCAAACTTTGAAGTTCCTGCTGATAACACAATATCAAAGATCAAAAAGCATCAAAATGGCCTCTGAAATCCCAATAGAACTACAAAGTGACTAAGAGATATGCCTGCCAATGCTTTTTCCCCCCCTTTCTCGTGGCCTTGTTTGTATGGAACCATTCGAAGAGTGCGTCTAATGCACTCAGACAGACCCTCTCAGCTGTTCGGCTGAACTAAACATATCCATTGATTTTATATCAAGCTTGTCTAGCTAATTTCAGACTGATAAGGTTGTTCAGTCCGCTTCAGGTGCTATAACATTGTTGATTCTCAACCAAGAATCCATATGGCTCATAAGGGGGGAAAGAAAAACAACACAAACTAGACTTTTACATGTTCTCTCATGCGAAAAGAATGATCTTCTGGTCTCTAGATTTGGTTCGGGTTGTCCATCAGGTGAAAATCGTAACGCTGATCACTTAAAGGGATAGTTCACCCAAAAATGAAAATTAGCCCATGATTTACCCTCAAGCCATCCTAGGTGTATATGACTTTCTTCTTTCAGACGAATACAATCGGAGTTATATTAAAAAATGTCCTGGCTCTTCCAAGCTTTATAATGGCAGTGAATGGGTGATGAGATTTTGAAATCCAATAAAGTGCATCAATGCATCATAAAAAGTGCTCCACACGGCTCCGGGGGTTAATAAAGGCCTTCTGAAGTGAATCGTTTGTGTAAGAAAAATATCCATATTTAAAGCTTTATAAACCGTAATCTTGACGAGAGAGTGGCATTCCAGCGGATGACGTATGTTAGTCTCGCGAGAACCAAGATTTTGTTTACAGCAAAGGAAAATCAGTCTCCTCTTGGCTTATATCGAAATCCTCTGACATTTGTTTTTACAGATCCTCGTTTAGTACTTCTAATTCATGCCTGGTGTTTTGTTTTGCTCTCTCTTCTGCGCTTCCGCTTTCATCACTTCCGCGTTCACCTACATCATCCGCCGAACGCCACTCTCTTGTGAACACACGTATGACAGTTAGCGGAAACTAGAGATTACGGTTTATAAAGTTGTAAATATGGATATTTTTCTTACACAAACGCATCACGTCACTTCAGAAGGCCCCCCAGAACGGTGTGAGACACTTTTTATGATGGATGGATGCTCTTTTTGGGCTTCAAAATCTCAACACCCATTCACTGCCATTATAAAGCTTAATAATAATAATATAACTCCAAATGTATTAATCTGAAAGAAGAAAAGTCATATACACCTAGGTTGGCTTGAGGGTGAGTAAATCAATGGGTAATTTTCATTTTTGGGTGAACTATCCCTTTAAGGCTGGAATACACTACACGATTTTTAAAATCTGAACGTTTAAAAGATTTTAAAACGTTAATAATAGTTTCAGAGGAAAAACTGGGCATCATACACTAAACGACTGAGGATCACACACTACCAGACTTTAATTTGTTCCCAACACAACAAACTTGTGCAGAAACACATGACAAATTAAAACAAATGTGGTTTGAAATCGGCTCAAAATATCAAACATTTTTGATAAACTCTGACTGGATGGAATCAGAGTCTGACGCTAAAAAAAACTGCTCATCACACATTACACGATTTTCTATGAAATCTGTCATCTCGAATCTGCAGTCTGGCTCTGACTTTCCTCAACTAGCACTGACTTGTCCAGACTGTAAATTGGGGCAAAAGTTGTGTAGTGTATTCCAGACTTTAGTAAAGTTACGGCATGGATGAAGCTAGTTGCCGCCTGAATAACAACATCCATTCTAGAGGCCCCGAGAGGCAAAGAAGATAGAAAAAGCTAATCAGAAAAAGACAATGATGAAATAAAATAAATAAATAAATAAATAATGAAGAAAAGAAAAGATAAGATAAGGGGAAAAAATATATTAACGCTGTTCCATCAGAATGGATTATAAAGAGTAAACACATCTACAGCAGATAACGTTAATCAAGCACTCGGTCCGTCTGAAACATCGTCTACCATCTAATTTCATCAAAGAACTGTAATTTAATTCCTCACTTGTCTGGGGGATTTCAAACGAGTTTTTATAAAGCTCCTCATTTGCATTAGCTGTATTACACTGAAAATCATTTCAGGTTCGTAACTGCAAATGCTTTAAACACACCTGCGCATAAAGACGCGGCATTAAAGAAAAGAACAAGATTGAGGGCTCGCCACACAATGTGAACAAAACACAGTGTGACAGATTAACTCGATATTGAGGCATAATTATTCCTCATACCACTCCATTCAGCAAAACGAGATTTTCAAGAACTTTTAGGTATGTTTCATCTTCATTTTAAATGGGAACAGCTTCATGTAACTTCAGTAACTGCATAGCAACTTACTAAAGAAACACCCTAGTAACTGCATAGCAACAGGCTAAAAACCACCCAGGACACCCTAGTAACTGCATAGCAACATGTAAAAAACAACACCACCCCAGTAACTCCATAGCAACTTACTAAAAACCACAAAGAACATCCTAGCAACTGCATAGCAACATGTAAAAAACAACAACACCCCAGTAACTCCATAGCAACTTACTAAAAACCACCCAGAACATCCTAGCAACTGCATAGCAACATGTAAAAAACACCCAGAACACCTAGTAACCACCCAGCAACGTCCTAGCAACCACCCAGAATTACAAAGTAATTCTACAAAATGTAAACACATCTAGCGCTATTTAACAGTTCAATAAACCCTCCAGCACTTAAAATCACCAGCTGTATGGGTTCATAAACCCACTGTGTTCTTCACAAACGCATTTGTTTTCATATAAAGCTGGCGGAACGAATGAAGGACCCAAGGCTGAACACATAAATAGTCAGCGTTTGGCTTCAAACTGTCAATCACACAAAGGAAATTGGTTTATGTATGAACAAGTAGTGGAAATGTCAATGTTTTAGGGCAGAGTGTCGTTCACGACGGCTGCTCTTCTGTCACGTAACATTCGTAATATCAAGCGCATTGTAACGTCCCCGGGCTGACACACAATGCCGACACCTGTGCAGTCAATTTCGTAAAAAACGACTGCGACTGTCTCACACGAGTGTGGATGTGGAAGATAATAAAGTTTGGGGAAGGGTTGTTTATATGCGGCCTGTAATAATGCAGCAAGAGCCACCGAGTCAGGGACAGGTGCGCGTGAGTCACACACCATCCATCCAGCTGGGCACGGTGAACGTCGCCGCTTCCGTCACACGTCAAGAGTCTGTTTGCACCGACACACGGGGGAGTGCACAGGGAGGGATTCGACAGTGAGTTCCAGAAGTTAAAAAGAGCCAAGAGCGAGCGCTGAGGGCACTAGAGCCCCGAGTGATCGGCGTTTCAAAAACAGTGTCAAGCGCTGATATGCGAAACAATGACGGCTGTTATTAAACACAGATTCCCTGATATCTTTGGCAAGAAAAATGGTTTAGTTGGCACACGTAGTCTACCGTGTACTGATACAGGGAACAAGGGTAATGAGTCACACCTGTTTAGGAGTCACCACTGCGGCTAAATGAGGCTGGAACGTGCTCCGTCTGTCCGTGATAGTCAATCAGTGGCAACTCTTCATCTACAACAAAAACAAACAACAAAAGCAAATAAAAGCAGCCCTTTGAATGACTGGCGAGCCACTAATGACTAATCAACTGGGATTGCTTTACACAAGACGTGCTTGTCAGCGGTACTTTGAAAGGAGTTTTAAAGTCAAAACTGACCCTATTTACTTTCTCAAAGCTCAAGTGCTTGCAGAACTTCTCGCTTTTCAAACTAAAAGGAGCCACGAACAATGGGTCTCATTTACTTGAAATCTGCACATGAACATTTTTGCGAACAAATCATAATTCACCATTAACTTTCATACTGAAATGTATTCTGAATTTATGGAAAACCCACACGTACACTACAATCACATGCAAAGAGTCAATTTTATACAAAGATATACAAACATATTTCGCCGTAAACGGTGAAAAAGTAAGAAAACTGGTTTTGAGGATGTTGTTCAAGGATCTTGCTGTGCATCTTTAGAGAGCATCATATGTTTGCTCAGACTGTGTTTGTAAAGGCCTTGGCATGTTTGTAAACCACAGGCATGCAGTCGCTCATTTAGAATCCTCCAAATTCATTAACAGTAGAACGAGTTTAAGAACAAAGTCATGTGTGTGTTGTGAAATAGGCCGAAAATTTTGTGAGAATTTGTCCTGTGCAAGATAATCCAACGCAACTATTAGTAATTGAGAAAAACTGGTTTTGAGGATGTTGTTCGAGGATCTTGCTGCGCATCTTTAGAGAGCATCATATGTTTGCTCAGACTGTGTTTGTAAAGGCCTTGGCATGTTTGTAAACCACGGGCATGCAGTCGCTCATTTAGATTCCTCCAAATTCATTAACAGTAGAACGAGCTTAAGAACAAAGTCATGTGTGTGTTGTGAAATAGGCCGAAAATTTTGTGAGAATTTGTCCTGTGCAAGATAATCCAACGCAACTATTAGTAATTGAGACCCAGTGTTTCTCATTAGGAATTCCATTGGAGTGCGGAAATGAATGCCAGTATATTGGGACGTACCATCAGAAGCACTGGAGAAGAGCTGAGCTGATTGGCTGGCGAGTTTTAGCACGCTGTAGTCTGGAAGATCATCCTCGTCGTATTCATGACCTTCTTCCTCTGTTGTCACCGTCTAACCTATTTCCGGTCCATCTAAAAACACAGATACATGCACAGACCAATGAATAGTGGTGAAAACTAAAAATTTTACAGACCATTGCACATTTCAGTCAATCAACAAGTCTACAAAGGACACGCAATGCAGTACGCAAGGCATTTCACTCTGAGAAAATGATATTTAATGATTAACATAAACAGTGCTCAAGATGTATATAAAGAAAGGTCAGTGACATCCTCTCACAAGTTTCCTTAATCATCAAATGTACTTGAACGCAAACAGTCCCTAACATCTCTTTTGAAACCATACATACTCGCACTGCATCACCCCATAACATAATTTGAAGGATCAAAGGGCACTTCCATCAAGATTTCAAAGCAACTAGTATATATAAAGCATGGCAACATCCCAAAGAGCCTCATTCATGAAACACAAGCCGAATGTTTGTGTACGTTGAACTTAAATTGAATGCAACAATTCACACTCAAAAACAAAGGCTCTTTATTGGCATCTGTGGTTCAATGGAGAACCTTTAACATCCATGGAATCTTTCCATTGGACTGAAGTTACTTTATAGTGGAAAAAGGTTCTTTAGATTATTGATACGTTCTTCAAACTAAGAAAAATGGTTCTTTTAAGAACTGATCACTGAAAGATACTGTGGGAACCCAAAATGGTTCTTCTATGGCATCACTGCAAATACCACTTTCTGGGAGCTATTTTTAAGAGCGTACGAAAGAACAGTTTTACATGCCAGTAAAACCACAGATCGCTGAAGACGACACATTCAGACTCAAATCACTGGCAGTCATTTTCCACGTGTCCTCTGGAATCTTGAAACGAGAAACTTAATGAGAACTAAACGAAGTCGCAATCAGCCGTTCCATCTGTTCTGAAGTACAGCATTAGGATTCAGAGACAAAAACAGCTTTCCCACACATTCGACCAAGGAATCTCCTTGACGTCCCCATTTTTCCATGGTCATAGAGGCTCAAAACCTATTAAAGTCCCTTTTCAGATATCGCCAGGGATGATTTCATTTGTAAGCCCTGTCAGGTACTAGGTCTTGGCATCAGGGGCGTCGGAACAATGGGAAAAGTGGGAGGAAGACATTATGAATCTCATCAGCCTCTCTTCAGAAGCACGACATGGTTTTAAATACCTAGTTGACATTCACATGAGACACTATTTGAATGCCTAAACACTAAGTTCAATGATTAGACCTAAAGCTCTGTGAATTAAAAAAAAAACCTTAGTTTCTTCTCATCTGTTGTTCACGTCTTGTGTCCTCAGGAAGTTTGTTCAGCGCAAAAACTCTGTGCCAGATGTGGCTCGGATAATGAATATTAATTGCATTATGTGACGGTTGGCAGAGATTTCTGCTTGATCATAAAGCTGGCGTTCTACATCAAACCAAATAAACCTCTTTAAAATATTTTGCTATATACCGAAATATGGGAAGGAGACCAGTTTCTGAAAGCTCAAGTGGTTTGCGATTAAATGTCAACGTACAAATGTCAAAAACATCCTGAAATCTGAATGCGTCAGTTTTCTGGATTCCCAAGTACCTTGAAATTTCAGTGACTTTAAGGATTTCAATGGCCATTCCATGTCTGGAAATCACACATTTTAAATTCCCTAATATTTCCAGGTTTTCCATGACTGTTTTCCAACAAGAAACATTAGGAAGAACTGGGGTGGAATTTAGCCAAATTAAGCACATAACAATCAAAGCTTGTGTACTTGTGTTGATAAATTGACATACCCTGGTCAGTACGGTTAAGCACATATTACAACCCACAAAATTTACCATCTTTAAACAAACACGTGAGGGAACTCACATAGAAAATACATCTGAAACCGCTGAGGTGCGCTTGGCTTTTCTTCCCCGTTTAGTTCAGTAAATCTAAGGCAAATCACTTTGGGAATTTAATTATAGCTCGTCAAAAAATTAAACTGGTTCCAAAGCTTTAACGACCTTTGACTGCTTTCCATTTCTCCTCAAACGCCCCCACCTCTTAGTGTCAGACGTGAATATTCATGCACCACGGAAATATAAAAAAAACACAACCTTTTGATCTCTCTGAGGGGCCTTCACCGCACAACCTGCTGTAACTAGCATCTCATCTGCATAATTACTGTACAAACAGAGCTGATGTTTGCCGAGTGCGAAGAGAGGCGGCACTTTTCATGACAACGTCGAGTATTAGGCCTGTAATCATTTAGTTGATGAGGGAAGACGCTAATTACCTTCCCTCTGAAGTTTGATATTAGATTAAGTTACTTCGTCCGAAGTGACGTCACCGTCAAGCACGAGAGCCGTGTATTGGGAGCCGAGTGTATTTAGGCCTGTTTGTTTACCAAAACGTGTGGGGGGAACAAATTAGCATCGCTAATGTAATATTCGCACCACAAAAAAGAAACAACTGCACGCATACTGAGCACATCACAGCGAAACAATGGGGTTTCGGAATCACACACGGAGTCGTCAAAGCCAAGACATTCATTTGAAAACAAAGGAAATCAAGTTCGAACGAAACAGATGTTCAAAACAGGTAATCAAGGGCTTGATTTAGCTTTGCCGTTTGTGTTTTCAAAACACTAATGAATCATTCAAAAGACAGATTCTCTGAAGGACACGGGCAACCTGTCGAAGTCGTGATCTCGAGATTGAGAGTTAAGCGAACGGTGTAGTAAACAACACAAGGACGCTGTCGTCAATTGCTTCCAATTTGCTTGGCATGCTGAATGCAGGTTCTTTGCCAAATCTTATTAAATATCCGCACACACTAGTTACATCAGAACTTGAATTCATGGGACTTGATATCCTGCATAAAATCCCTGCCAAAAAAACTATTAAAGGTGGTTAGCTGGTGTCTAGTTAGTCATCTATGGTTTTAGAGGGATTCTGGGCACTGGTTACTCTGCAAGATGAGCTAACCCAACTTAAGCCTAGTGCATACTACAATCTGGGCTACCATTTTGCCACCTGGGACAAATTTTGGAAACCACAGGCCAAAATGTGAAGTCTTTGATCACTTTTCAAAGAGTCTTAGCCTCCAACGAAGTACTGATGGTGGCATGGCCCTGCAGCATAACGACTCCTACAACGGCCTAATGAAGAACCAAAAGGAGCGCAGAAAATAATGATACATGTGAATAACAAAAAAAACTCATTATTTGGGAACATTATATCCTGTTTCTCCTTATGAAGTCGATCCAACTGTCTATGGGCGAGAATACAGATGCCTTCAAAAACATAAAATGATGCATTTTGCATCCTTTTGCTGACAAATAAATGTGGATATCTGGGTGCAGGAGAAAGAGTACACACTGTTCATTTTCATTTACTACAGACATTGTAATAATACAAAGCTGGTTTAAAATTGGCAAACTTATCCTTTAACCAACAACAACAACGAAATTGCACAGACAAATGGCTTTAGACCAGCATATACTGCATTCATCCAGCGATTAAACTGCCTGAGGTCACACAGTTTCTGCCCTGATGGTTTCTAGTAGGTGCTCATGCAGTGGATCACCGTCTGCATTACACCTCAAGATTGATTTTGTCAGCAGGGATGTGTCTTGCATCCAGGTGTCCTGATAGGATGTCAAGACTCAGTGTGCAGAATGGTTACTAATGGGTGAAGGTCAAATCAGAAGGTCTGTTTAGGCCCACTAGCGCTGTGATTACATCCTGATTACAGTCGTTTAATTTAGTCACCTTGAACCGTTGACAGTAAAGCTGCTCTTCTTCTCAAACGCTGCTCTGAAGACTTATCACTCAAGCTTTGTTACGTCTACAAACATGTAATTTTGTTTCTATTAAAGGGGTCTAATGCAGCAAGACTGATAAGTTCGCCTGTAATTGAGTGTCCTTCTTTCTGCATCTTATCCACATGTGAGTTTATGGAGTGTGGCGCCTTACGAAGAGCTCGTGGCAAGGCGAGACTTAAAATAATTAATGAGACTTGGCTAATGAACAGGACCGCTAGTCACGCGCCCATTTCCATTTTGTCCCCTCCATTCAGTTGGAGCTCCATTTCCCTCTTGAGCGCACCATTCATGGAAACGCATTTGCATATTGACATACATAATTTTAGTCGCAATTATCACAATCAGCGAAAGGCGTGGGAGAGCTGTCCTTCAAAAACAATAGCTTTTAAGGATTCGTACTGCAGTGTTTGGAAGTGAACTATCGTCTGACTGTTAACCAGTGATAAGCCTAGAGTAAATAGCATATTACTCGTACTAGTATGGCACAACAAGCAACAGGTACCACTTAAAATTGATAACCAATTGACATTATTTGTAGATTGCAAGAATTTTTGCATCTACATATCACCAATGTGTAATTAGTTTCTGTTGTAGCATGTTTCTGGCAGACAGAACTACAAATCAAAGACTTAAACGCTGCAATTGCGGGAAACTAACGAGAAGTTCCTATATGATGGGGGATGTGCACTGACAAACAACAAGAAATTATGTAACAGATATACTGTAAAATGCTAATGGGAAGGAAAAAACTCTCCACATTTCTCCCTACCCAACCAAATCAGCCAATCCTGAACATGCAAAAATTATTGACAGGCACCCACTATCTATACACATTTTTTGACTGAGCCAAAAATAAAAAAGGCACCGTCATGGAGTGTGATTTCTCATACTTTGGGTAATAGGGACATTTTATGCACATTACAGCACCTTTATGCAACAAGTCCAAACTCAGACTAACTCTACTAAGAAAAAAAGTGTGTTATCGACACAAGCTAACAAAGTAAATTCCCTCCTTTAAAAAGGTTTCAAAAGAAGGTTTTCTCCACCTTCTAAGAAGAGCCGAGAAAACAAGCTGAGTGTCAAAACCCATCAGGGTCAATTCTAGGACTTGCTCTGACCTCATGGGAACTTTTAGAGCCCCGGTGAAAAAGATTAACAGGTTCTGTCAAGGTAGTGCGAGTTTTTTCATCGATTACATTTAGATCTCCCCAATGCCGAGGTCTGTGACAGCGAAGGAGACCGAGCATCTACCTTCGCCGCGGCAGGCTGCTGTGTTCATTTTATCCAAACAATTCGACTTTATCGAGATGGCTAGATCAAAGGCATGGATCCAGTATCCTGCGTGCAATAATTTTGGCAAACATTATATTCAAAGGCAAGAGAGATTTGAGGCAGACAATGAGGAGAAATTACACCCGAACTGGGCTACTCAAGTGAAAAGCATCCCAGCGTTTTGCATCGTGTGACGATTCACATTAATTTCAATATGCAGGGAAAAAGTGCGAACACAAAAACTTGCCATTCAGAGATTGGACTTGAGGGTACTGGATATTATCCTGTCAGGTGCGGAGGTCCTGTCAACAGTGTATCAGGGTTATTTTTATCATGACTTTAGCACACTGAAGTGAACCTTCCTGTAGCTCAAACAGTAGAGTATGACGCTAACAATAACAAGGTTGTATGCTTAAATTCCCAAGGAAAGCAAGAACTGATCAAATGTGTACCTTGAATGCATTTGATAAAAGCATCTGCCAAATGCATTTATAAATGTAAAAGTAACCTCATGTTGGCACAAGTATTACCCACAACCACAGTTTAACCTTCAAAATTAGTTTGTCAAGTCTTTCCAAACCAGTATGACTTTCTTCTGCGGAACACAAAAGAAGCTGTTTTGAAGAATGTTGGAAACTGAATGACTTTGGACCCCATTGACTTTCATTGTATGGATGGAATATACTGCTGCATTTTTCAAAATATCTTTTTTTATGATATATGATAAATTGCTTGGGATATTCCCATTTGGAAACTGATTTTGATAAAAGCGCAAGCTATGTTTTGTGGAACGTTGGGAAACAAACGACTTTGGACCCCATTGACTTTCATTGTATGGATGGAATAAACGTTGCTGCAATTTTCAAAATATCTCCTTTTGTGATATATGATAAATTGCTTAGGATATTCCCATTTGGAAGCTAACTTTGCTAAAAGCACCAGCTAGATGTTTTGTGGAACGTTAGTAACCAAACGACTTTGGACCCCATTGACTTTCATTGTCTGGATGAAATAAACGTTGCTGCAATTTTCAAAATATCTTCTTTTGTGATATGTGAAAAACTGCTTGGGATATTCCCATTTTCGATAAAAGCGTCAGCTAAATGAGTAAATGTTTTTTGAAATCCAATCCAAGCCATTTTTCTCAATGCGCAGTAACTGCAGTTTAACTACACACCACAATCTCTTGACTCTGCCACCATTTACAGCACGATTATGCCGAGTTTTTATAACTTCCTTGGTTACCGAGATGCTGCTCTCCACCTACCAGTTTCGAACAATCAAAAGAGGCTGCTTTCCGTGAGCTGAAGTGTCTATTACTTCTAGGTTAATGACAGGCCGTGCACCTGATTGTTTCAATTGTGCCTCCTTCCTGTATGTCTCCTATTCTTTTCAAAGGGCTGATGAAACCACAGACTCGAACATTTGCTTGATTTCTCTACGTCGAGCACCTATGCTTTTTTTTCCCCATCTGCTTTTTCTGGATTTGTCATGTGTAATTTCCATCTGCCGCTGGAACGCCGTGTTCCTTAAAAGCCGGAGGGAAAAAATGACAGCGTGATTCCCCTCCTGACTCTAATTATCCACAGAGTTCACGTTATACAAAAATGTGTGTGCTTCCAGTGAGGCGCTCAAAACAACACAACAAAACCCTAGTGGGGCTTTAACACAAAGAGACAGAATCCACAAACTGTCTTTAATGGGCAGACGGCTCGTGGAAAATCTGGAAAAACACAACTTTAGTTGACCTCTCCTGGTCTGGTTTTTTATTTTTGTATGCGTTTCTACTTTCTACAGTTGAAAGTTTCACTCAGCAAAGCAATGCTTACAACATAACATGCATCTAAATCAACATTTGCTTTACCAGGCATGCAAGAACCACATTAAAAATAAAGAACGGTGAGGAAAATTAATGACTTGCGTATGGGTCGTATGAGCTGTTCGTATACTTCAAATACATTTATTAACAGTCATGCTAATTACTGACTTCACTGTCTAATTCCCATGACATAAACCTATTTACAGTATACAGATATGCATCAGTCTTGCATAATAAAGACTAGACCAGACACATGGTGGCCGTCTACTGCCCCCTCCTGTACAACCTCATATCATCACAGACATGAAACTAAGTTATTACTTCAGAAAAGCTAGTTTGAATACCGGTTGATCATTATTAAAAAGGTATAAAGATAACCACAATTATCCGCCCGTGCTAATTCAGCACAAATTACATTAAAAGCATCACGGTGTTACCATCGGAGTTTACCAAAAGGAGTTTTTCTAATATAAATATTTAGATGAATCCTAGTTCTTACCTGCACTTTGTGATTTTCTACGAGGAATTCTCTTATTTTCTCCACCTACAAGTACAGAATACTCTCCCCTATATTCTCCCTATATGAAATAAAAACTAAGAAAATTATGCATATTCCCATATATATAAACTGCTTTCGTGTCAAATGTTTTTTGAAATCCAATCAAAGCCATTTTTTAAAATCACGCATAAATATGATGCATCTCCAATTATTGGCATGTTCTAAATAAATTAATTTGATGATTAATATTATAGATATATTTGTGTATTTGATTATTAATAATATAAAATAAAAGAACCATATTATATTGAATGAATACCATGTAAATAATATTTACTAATATTAATATTTATTTAGCATTAAAATAATAAATCAACTATGATATTTTTGCTGCTACGTATATTAAATTGATGTATTCTAAATAATTATATAATTGATCATTAATATTATAGACTAAAACATTATAATTAGGATATATTTGGGTATTTGATTATTAATCATATAAAATAAAATGAACATATTATATTGAATAAATATTTAATTTAATTCATTTTAATAATGTCTTCAAATTGCTAATATCGTTTTATTTACCATTAAATCAATATATTAAAAATATATTTGCTGCTATATTGAATTATTATTAACGTCATTTAAATAAATTATATATTTGATTATTAGTACTATATATATAATACTATATATCCCTATAATAACACAGGGATACATATTTGTGCACTTGATTAATAATTATGTAAAATAAAAAGACCATTTTATATTGAAGAAATATTATGTTAGTATTTATTATTATTTATGCATTCAAATGACTAAAAATTTTTATTTACCATTAAATTCATTTTTGCTGCTATAAAGTATTAACATGTTCTAAATAAATAAATAATATTTATATTATACATTTAGTCATTTAGCAGATGCTTTTATCCAAAGCGACTTACAAATGAGGACTTTATATTTATTATTAAATTAAAATTAATTTATTTTTAAAATTAATTATTAATAAATTACAATTAATTATATTTAATTACATTTATTTTTATAAATTATATATTTGATCATTAACATTATAGAATAAAATATTATGTAATTATGATATTTATGTATTTAATGATTCATGTTATAGAATACAAGGATATATTAATATTTCTTCAATAATAATGTATTTCAATATTTCTCTAATAATATTTTTTAATTACTAATATTAATATTTAGTTTTTCACCGAATTAGTATATTAAATAAGATGTTTTGCAGCTATAGATTTGATCAATAATATCATATAATAAAATAAATAGGATGTTTGTGTATTTGATTATTAATACGGTAGAATAAAAGGTCCATATTATACTGAATTAATAATATATTTTTTCATAACACACGACTTGTAGGCTTCTGAATCTCCACATGACGTCTCTGTGGACTGATGTAGGAATCGGTCATACTTTAGCTGATATATTGATATGATATAATCTGGAGGAAGTATGATCTTCAAACAAACACATAGCGTTCACTTCCAGAATAAAAAAACCCTGATGATTTACTCTCCTCTATATCATCCGAGATGTTCACGTCTTTCTGTCTTCAGTCGCAAAGAAATGAAGGTTTTTGAGGAAAACATTCCAGGATTGTTCTCCATATAATGGACTTCAATGGAGATCATTGGGTTGAAGGACCAAAGTGCAGCTTCAAAGAGCTCGACACGATCCCAGCCGAGGAATAAGAGTCTTATCTAGAGAAACCATCGCTCATACTTTTTAGCCACAGATGCTGGTCTTGCACTAGCTGGACTTCACGCATGATGGAATCACGTTGGAAAGGTCACGCGTGAGTCACGTAGGCGGGAAAAACTGACCCACGCTGCGTCCAAAATCGCATACCTCCCTACTATATAGTAGGCGAAAAACAGTATGGGAGGCGAGTAGTATGTCTGAATTCCAGTGGTGGACAGTAACGGAGAATTATGAATTATTCAACTATTATAGATATTATAAAAAAATAAATAAAATAAACCAAAATGTTTTTACGTAAATAAATACCAAATTCCAAACTTCAAACTCTTTCCATTAATCTCGCCTTTTTTTTTAAATACTTAAACAATTCTTCTTTTTTCTTGGCTTTTGCAACTGTCTTATCTAGAGAAACCATCGCTCATTTACTAAAAAATAAACATTTATATTAAACATTTATATACTTTTTAGCCACAGATGCTGGTCTTGCACTAGCTGGACTTCACGCATGACGGAATCACGTTGGAAAGGTCACGCGTGAGTCACGTAGGCGGGAAAAACTGACCCACGCTGCGTCCAAAATCGCATACCTCCCTACTATATAGTAGGCGAAAAACAGTATGGGAGGCGAGTAGTATGTCTGAATTCCAGTGGTGGACAGTAACGGAGAATTATGAATTATTCAACTATTATAGATATTATAAAAAAATAAATAAAATAAACCAAAATGTTTTTACGTAAATAAATACCAAATTCCAAACTTCAAACTCTTTCCATTAATCTCGCCTTTTTTTTAAAATACTTAAACAATTCTTCTTTTTTCTTGGCTTTTGCAACTTGTAATTATTGCATATCGCCACCTACTGTACAGGAGTGTGTAACGGGACTTGGCAGATACTTTATTTCCATCCCTTGTTCTCCAAGAATATCTTCAATTTTATTTTCTTCTTCCATCTCCTGCCTGTATTCATGGTATTTATTGCATCTAAACAAGACATGTTCTACATCTTCCTTGGTTTGACATCTTGTACATAATCCATTACTCTTCCCTATTGTCTGCAATTTATCATTCAATCCAGTATGACCTAATCTCAGCCTTCAGTATACTACTTCTTCTCGCCATGTTTGCCATATTTATCCTTTTTCCTCCTACTTTTGCTTGGTTTATATGATGATGTTTAGCTTTAGACTTGCCATATTTGCATTATTTCATATTTAATCTTGGCTTTAATCTCTCCTTTTCCCATTATTAATTTCTACTTGCTCTTTTTCCAATGCTTCTTTTGCTATCTTATTGGCTTTTTCATTACCTTTGATACCAATATATGCTGGAACCCAACAAAACTGAACTTCTGTTCCTATAGATTTCTAATATTTAATAGTATATGTCTAGTCTCAATGATTAAATTGTCTCGAACTGAAATACTGCTTTCTAAACTTTGTAAGGCTGCCATTGAGTCTGTATACACTGTAAAAAATGACCGTGAATTTAACGGTAAAAGACTGTAAAAATGCTACAGTAAAAACCTGTTAAATGGTTAACGGTAAATTCCCCTACTATATACGGTGAAAAACTGTATTGGACATCTGCTGTATTATTTATATTCCAACAAAAACCTTTGGATTTTTAATGATATTCCCAACAATCATTTAATATTGAAGCAGCTGGACTGCTATTACTGCTTATTAGTCTAACCCTGAATATGTTAATGAATCTTAGATTTAGTGGCACACAAACACAAGTCACGTGACCGCACGGTGTATTTTCGTATATGAATATTAATATTATACTATAAAATTACTATATTTTATTGAATAAATTTTACATTTTTAAATAATATTAATGTTTTATGGACCAATAAATGTATATATTGAATAGGGTAATTTTTTCGATGTGTTATATAAATACATTTTATATTTGATCATTAAATTCATAGAATAAACATTACATACAGTTACTAAATTCCAAATTTGATTATTGATATTATAGAATAAAATGTAGAAATATGATGTATTTGTGTAGTTGATAATTAAAAAGGTCCATATTACATTTAATAAATGTTATGATAATGCATTCATATAACTAATATTAAAATTTTATTACCCTAAATGAATACATTGAATATTATTATATGATTGCGTCTATATTCATTTTTTGAAGTGTTATTAAATATTAACAACATAAAATATTAATTAAAGCTACTGCAGGGCTAAACACAAATTATTTCAGTCCAAATTGTTTTGCTGTATTATTTATATTCCAACAAAAACCTTTGGATTTTTTAATGATATTCCCAACAATCATTTAATATTGATGCAGCTGGACTGCTATTACTGCTTATTAGTCTAACCCAATATGTTAATGAATCTTAGATTTAGTGGCACACAAACACAAGTCACGTGACCGCACGGAGTCTCACCTATTATGTGTATTTTTGTATATGAATATTAATATTATACTATAAAATGACTCTATTTTATTGAATAAATTTTACATTTTTAAATAATATTTATGTTTTATGGACCAATAAATGTATATATTGAATAGGGTAATTTTATCGATGTGTTATATAAATACATTTTATATTTGATCATTTAATTCATAGAATAAACATTACATACAGTTACTAAATTCCAAATTTGATTATTGATATTATAGAATAAAATGTATAAATAAGATGTATTTGTGTAGTTGAGAATTAAAAAGGGCTATATTACATTTAATAAATGTTATGATAATGCATTCATATAACTAATATTACAATTTTATTACCCTAAATGAATACATTGAATATTATTATATGATTGCGTCTATATTCATTTTTTGAAGTGTTATTAAATATTAACAACATAAAATATTAATATTTAATCATTAATATTATTTATATGAATGTGTTATTTATTGCTATATCTATCGATCTGCGGCGATGGACGTCGAAAGAACGCTAATGAGCCAAGCCCCACTGGCAGCCAATCAAAACACGGCATTCAAAAACGCCACCTATCAGCCACTAGCAGAGCGCTTCCTAATTAATTATTCATGACATGCCAATGTTGTTCCAGCTCACGCTGGCTGGCGGAGAAAAACAAGCTGCGAACGAGTGAAGATCGTCACCATGGCGACAGCTATTTATCTCGAACATTATCTCGATAGTGAGTATACTTCATTTACGCTGGATTTAACGTTATTTTAAGCGGGATGAAGGCGTTTTGAATGCTCCAGTTTGAGGATGTTTTGGTGGCTAATGTCAGATTAGCATTAGCACTGCAGTTTACTAGCCAACAGGTTGATTAGCTTCATTTCGACCGCATGAAACTGCGTAGATCTCATTTATTCTTTCGTTTTGTTGTTTAGGTCATTATATATACTTCTACTGTAAAGCCACAGCAAGTTGTAAATACAGGACAGAAAGTAGTTAGCCAGCATGCTAACAACAACAACATGCTAAGTCAACAAACTCGTGTTGTTTTTATGTCTTCAGTGAGATTTCATGTGTGTGTATGAAATTAATGATAAAAACAGACAGGTGTCTGTGTGTTTTCTGCTCTAAAATAATTAGAGGACGGTAACAGACTCAATCCAGAACTTTCCTCATGCAAGTAAACAGTGTATTAAACCATGAATGTGTTTTTTTATGACCCTAGGCATTGAAAACCTGCCCTGTGAGCTCCAGAGAAACTTCACACTCATGAGGGAACTCGACAACAGAGCGGAGGGTGCGTCTCAAATCATAGTGTGCTGTCTACCTAGGGAGCATTTCTGGCCATCATTGAAACATATTCAATACGAGTGACCAAGAACACAGCATGGGTGGATCTGCATTTACAGCTCACTGATGAATATTTGACTGTTTTATTTCCTCTCCTTGCAGAAAAGAAATGTGAAATCGATAAGCTTGCAGAAGAATACATTAAAAACGTCCGGAATCTGGCTCCGGATCAGAGAGTGGAGCACCTGCAAAAGATCCAGAACGGATTCAGCAAATGCAAAGAATACAGCGACGACAAAGTGCAGCTCGCCATGCAGACGTACGAAATGGTCAGTAATCGGTTAGCTATTTTTAGAAGTGTGTGACTTTAGTCAAACCTGGAAATATCAAGGAATTTTTAATTTGTGTTTTTCTATTGGAATATGTTTCTAATCTATTTTATTGTCAAAAATCTTTTTTTTTTCTTACTTGTAGTAAAAAGAATTTTTTGTATTTTATATTCAGCTCTAAAATATTAATTGAGTAGAATTTTTTGTATCGGTTTTTTATTGTAAATATGATATTCCATATTTTATACTCTGCTCTGAAAAATGTAATTGCGTAGAAATTGTTTTATTGTCAAAAATCTTTTTTTTTCTTACTTGTAGTAAAAATAATTTTTTTGTATTTTATATTCAGCTCTAAAATATTAATTGAGTAGAATTTTTTTGTATCTGTTTTTTATTGTAAATATAATATTCCATATTTTATACTCGGCTCTGAAAAATTTAATTGCGTAGAAATTGTTTTATTGTCAAAAATCAAATTGTATTATAGTAAATCTAAGTTTCTGTATTTTATACTCGGCTCTAAAAAACTGTTTTATTGTCAAACATCATAGAATTTTTATTTGTAGTAAATATAATTTTATATATGTTATACTCAGCTCTGAAATATTTAATTGCGTAGAAATTGTTTTATTGTCAACAATCACAGAATTTTTTTTTTTTAGTAAATATAATTTTCTTTATTTTATACTTGGCTCTAAAATATTAAAATGAATAGAAATCATTTTATTGTCAAAAATCATAGAATTTTTATATAGTAGGTATAATTGTGTATATTTTATATTAATTTGTAAAATATTTAATTGAGTAGAAACTGTTTTATTGTCAAAAATCTGATTTATTATAGTAAATATACATTTTGTGTTTTATACACAGGTCTAAAATATTGAGTAGAAATGGTTTAATTATCAACAATCAGAATTTTTTCTGTAGTAAATATAACTTTCTATATTTTATACTCGGCTCTAAAATATTTAATTGAGTAGAATTTGCATTATATGTATTATATGATTTTTAGTTTAACTTAATTTCAAAGAGATAAAAAATAAGAAAAATGCAATAAAGAAATCAAAACGACATTAGACAAAAGTATTTCTTACTGTGTGAATCATAATAATAAAAAAAATGTAAATTATAAATGAAGAGTTCATTTGCAAAAACCGATAACTCCATTTTTATTTAATTTTTTCAGAAATCTCGTTTTTTTTAAAATTGCGCATTCCAAGTAATATCAATCAAACTGCAGTTGGGTTGTTTTGATTAAGTAATAATAACTTAAACAAATACAGGTAATTTACAAAATTAAAAATCATTGAAAGTATGCTTTATTACATATTAAAAGTTTGTTTTATAGCAAAAGCAGATAACTCCACATTTCATGTTTTAGAGTTTAACTTTTTCATTACCTTTGATACCAATATGTGCTGGAACCCAACAAAACTGAACTTCTATTCCTAGATTTCTAATATTTAATAATATATGTCTAGTTTCAATGATTAAATCGTCTCTAACTGAAATACTGCTTTCTAAACTGTGTAAGGCTGCCATTTAGTCTGTACATATGACTGAATTAATTGGTTTATTTTCTTCTATCCATCTTTAAGGCTGTAATTATCCCAGACATCTCAAGTGTAAAAACAGAAAGATGGTTATTTAATCTATAACCCGATTTTTTGTTAAATTCTGGAATATAAATTTCTATGCCACAATGACCATTTTAGTTTTTTGACCCATCTGTAAATATTTTAAGATATCCGTAATATAATGAAGACAAATATATTTGGCCATATTTAGCAAAACTTTGATCTTTGATCTTTTAGTAATTCTGCATTGATGTCTGAAATAGGGAGCACTTAAAGCTACTGCAGGGCTAAACACAAATTATTTCAGTCCAAATTGTTCTGCTGTATTATTTATATTCCAACAAAAACCTTTGGATTTTTAATGATATTCCCAACAATCATTTAATATTGAAGCAGCTGGACTGCTATTACTGCTTATTAGTCTAACCCAATATGTTAATGAATCTTAGATTTAGTGGCACACAAACACAAGTCACGTGACCGCACGGTGTATTTTCGTATATGAATATTAATATTATACTATAAAATTACTATATTTTATTGAATAAATTTTACATTTTTAAATAATATTAATGTTTTATGGACCAATAAGTGTATATATTGAATAGGGTAATTTTTTCGATGTGTTATATAAATACATTTTATATTTGATCATTAAATTCATAGAATAAACATTACATACAGTTACTAAATTCCAAATTTGATTATTGATATTATAGAATAAAATGTAGAAATATGATGTATTTGTGTAGTTGATAATTAAAAAGGTCCATATTACATTTAATAAATGTTATGATAATGCATTCATATAACTAATATTAAAATTTTATTACCCTAAATGAATACATTGAATATTATTATATGATTGCGTCTATATTCATTTTTTGAAGTGTTATTAAATATTAACAACATAAAATATTAATATTTAATCATTAATATTATTTATATGAATGTTTTATTTATTGCTATATCTATCGATCTGCGGCGATGGACGTCGAAAGAACGCTAATGAGCCAAGCCCCACTGGCAGCCAATCAAAACACGGAGATCCAGAACGGATTCAGCAAATGCAAAGAATACAGCGACGACAAAGTGCAGCTCGCCATGCAGACGTACGAAATGGTCAGTAATCGGTTAGCTATTTTTAGAAGTGTGTGACTTTAGTCAAACCTGGAAATATCAAGGAATTTTTAATTTGTGTTTTTCTATTGGAATATGTTTCTAATCTATTTTATTGTCAAAAATCTTTTTTTTTTCTTACTTGTAGTAAAAAGAATTTTTTGTATTTTATATTCAGCTCTAAAATATTAATTGAGTAGAATTTTTTGTATCGGTTTTTTATTGTAAATATGATATTCCATATTTTATACTCTGCTCTGAAAAATGTAATTGCGTAGAAATTGTTTTATTGTCAAAAATCTTTTTTTTTCTTACTTGTAGTAAAAATAATTTTTTTGTATTTTATATTCAGCTCTAAAATATTAATTGAGTAGAATTTTTTTGTATCTGTTTTTTATTGTAAATATAATATTCCATATTTTATACTCGGCTCTGAAAAATTTAATTGCGTAGAAATTGTTTTATTGTCAAAAATCAAATTGTATTATAGTAAATCTAAGTTTCTGTATTTTATACTCGGCTCTAAAAAACTGTTTTATTGTCAAACATCATAGAATTTTTATTTGTAGTAAATATAATTTTATATATGTTATACTCAGCTCTGAAATATTTAATTGCGTAGAAATTGTTTTATTGTCAACAATCACAGAATTTTTTTTTTTTAGTAAATATAATTTTCTTTATTTTATACTTGGCTCTAAAATATTAAAATGAATAGAAATCATTTTATTGTCAAAAATCATAGAATTTTTATATAGTAGGTATAATTGTGTATATTTTATATTAATTTGTAAAATATTTAATTGAGTAGAAACTGTTTTATTGTCAAAAATCTGATTTATTATAGTAAATATACATTTTGTGTTTTATACACAGGTCTAAAATATTGAGTAGAAATGGTTTAATTATCAACAATCAGAATTTTTTCTGTAGTAAATATAACTTTCTATATTTTATACTCGGCTCTAAAATATTTAATTGAGTAGAATTTGCATTATATGTATTATATGATTTTTAGTTTAACTTAATTTCAAAGAGATAAAAAATAAGAAAAATGCAATAAAGAAATCAAAACGACATTAGACAAAAGTATTTCTTACTGTGTGAATCATAATAATAAAAAAAATGTAAATTATAAATGAAGAGTTCATTTGCAAAAACCGATAACTCCATTTTTATTTAATTTTTTCAGAAATCTCGTTTTTTTTAAAATTGCGCATTCCAAGTAATATCAATCAAACTTCAGTTGGGTTGTTTTGATTAAGTAATAATAACTTAAACAAATACAGGTAATTTACAAAATTAAAAATCATTGAAAGTATGCTTTATTACATATTAAAAGTTTGTTTTATAGCAAAAGCAGATAACTCCACATTTCATGTTTTAGAGTTTAACAAAACATTCGTTTAAACTTTGTAATCTCCTCAGATGATAATGTAGATGCCTGACAAACGTTGTTGTGATCATAAACTGTATGGATATGATTATTACACGCAATACACAGAGCTTTTCCCTCATCATTGTAACACGCTGCTTTTGCAAGCTTCCGTGAAAACCTTTCAGCTTTTATTTTCCTTTTTCGCTCCCTGAAGAAGATATCACAGGTTCATCAAGTTCGTCGAAATTATCCATCCTCGATCACTTTTAGTCAGCTTTGACGAAACTCCTCTCAGCTAGCATGTCTTTTAACATTAGATGCACTTTTTCACTGCAGGAAGCGTTATTTTGGATTATGGACTCAATGTATTTTAGGAGTGGTGTGGATTATTGTGACGTTTTTATCAGACTCTCATTCTGACGGCACCCATTCACTGCAGAGCATCCATTGCTGAGACACTGATGCAATGCTACATTTCTCCAAACCTGATGAAGAAACAAACTCATCCTAATCTCGGATGGCCTTTTCATTTCTGGGTAAACTGTTCCTTTAAAGGAGAGTTCACTCAAAAATGCAGGTTTGAAGTGACATTTACGTTGTTTTCTTTATTTCCGCAGCCCTGAGTTCTCTGAATCCATCCTTCCAGTTCATCCGTCAGACGTCTTAGACATGCCTGTTGACCCTAATGAGCCCACATACTGTCTGTGCCACCAAGTGTCATACGGAGAAATGATCGGATGCGACAACCCAGATGTGAGAAACGAACGCCGTAAACCGTTGATTAGCCTTTCCTCATAGTATTTATTTAACCAAAATGCCTTTCTTAACAGTGTCCCGTTGAGTGGTTTCACTTCGCCTGCGTTGATCTGACAACGAAACCCAAAGGGAAATGGTACGTCGGTCTGTTCACCATATCTCTGTTTCCAACATCAAAAAAACAACGTCTCTTTTCCTCCTTCCAGGTTCTGTCCACGATGCACCCAGGATCGGAAGAAAAAATGAGACGCACATTTGTATCGTTGAGAGATTACATTTCTATATGAATATATATACGTATGCACATATATGTATTTTGTCTAGGTGGTGAAATAGGATATAATATATACTCCTTAATATGGCCATGATGAAATATACGAGGGTCGCGAGGAAACAAAGTTTTTATTTTTCAAAGTACTTGAAATGTTTCCATTTAAGTTTCATTCTGTGTTGTCAAATTGTCATTTTCAGACAATCTAGGATATATTATATATGATATATATTTTCTCTTTACTTACTGATTAGTATGTATTTTCATTTTTTTATGAAGCTTCAAGCAACTATCATGTCATTGTGCTTTGCTCATGAAATGTTTCGCGAACTTTTAAGACGCTGAATTCGGCAGCCGCTCTTGCACTTAAAGGATAACGCGACTACTTTTTTCTGCAACTATCGATTTGCTTTGAAACTCAACTTGTTGTTTGAGCAAAGCTAAACTTTGAAGTGCAAGTGATACGTTTTATTGTTTCTAATTATATAATTTCAGACGATAACCTAAAATCGCATGCGGAATATTTTGCAGAACTCGAGGCGATTAGCTACTGTGGAAGCTTGTTTCCACCTCAGAATTAAAAACTAAAAAAGGTAATCTAACAATTCGGATTTTTCTCGCAATTCTGACATTTTTCTTTCTAAACTTTTTTTTTTTTTTTTACTATTTCAAGTTTAGATCTCGCAGTTCTCAAAATGTCGCAATTATGCCTTTTTTCTCAGTATGGCGAGAAACGAAGTCTGAATTGTGTGAAAAAAAACGCAATTACTTTATTCCGTTGCAGAAAAAAAAAACAGAATTGACGTTTTTCTCGGAACAGAAACAGAATTGACTTTACATCTCTCAATTCTTTAGTTTATATCTCGTAATTGTGTTTTTTGTTTCTGTCACGGAATAAAAAATACAAAAGTATTTGCGGCTTTTTATATCTCACAATTTTGAGATTCTTTGTCGCAATTGCGAGTTTTATATATCACAATTCTTACTTTTCTTCTCAGAATTGTACGTTTATATCTAGCAATTCTTTAGTTTATATAATATATATTTTGTTTATAAAAAGCCACAATTACTTTATTCTGTGGCAAAAACAAAACAAACCTTGCAATTCTGAGTTTATATCTCATAATTGTCTTTTTTGTTTCTGCTACGGTATAAAAAGTAAAAAAGATAATTGCGACTTTTTATCTCATAATTCTGAGTTTTTGTCTCGCAATTCTGACTCTTTCGCAATTGCTAGTTTATATTCTTTAATTTATATCTTGGAATTCTGACTTTTTTTCTTGCAATTGCAAGTTTATATCTTACAATTCTTTAGTTTATATCTTAGATTATATAATTAGTTTATAAAATAGCTACAATTACCTTTTTTTTTTTTTTTTTTTCTGTGGCACAAAAAAAAATTGCGAGATAAAATTTAGTTTATATCTTCTGACTGTGCTTTTTTTACTTCTGCCACAGGATAAATAAAAAGTGTAATTGCGATTTTCTGTTTCGTAATTCTGAGTTAATATCTCGCAATTTCGTTTTTTTTCTCACAATTGCGAGTTTATATGTCAATTCAGACTACTAATAAAAATTTTTCTCAAAATTGCGAGATATAAACTCACAATTGCAAGGAACAAAATCTGAATTGAGAGAAAAAGTTGCAATTACCTTTTTTTTATTTTGTGGCACAAAAAACGAATTGCGTAATTGCGACTTTCTGTCTCGTAATTCTGAGTTAATATCTCGCAATTTCGTTTTTTCTCACAATTGCGAGTTTATATGAAAATTCAGACTTTTTTGTTTATATCTCGCTATTCTTTAGTTTCTATCTCACAAATTTTAACCCTTTTGCGAGGAACAAAGTCTGAATTGTGAGAGGAAGAATTCGCAGTTACCATTTTTATGTTTTTATCGCGGATTGCATAAACCGCCGCGTTTCAAACTCCATCCCGAAGAAAGCGTCTTGCTCCAGTTCTGAATGTTTTAAGCACATGGTTTCGGCAGTATCTGCTGTCTTTTTACGGCACTTTTTACGGCACTTATGGCCAGAACGCTTTCAGATTCAATGCCGTTTTTATGGCTCTAAACGTCGAAAGGCAAACCAACTGTCAGAGGATCAACCAAAGCGAGATGAAGCGGTGTTAACGCTGCTCTTGTGTTATTTTATCATTCTATATGTGATCCAAATATAAAACATGAAATATTCCTTCTATCATATTGACGTGAGACTACCTTGTTGAACACACGTACCTGTACTTTGTATCGTGTCATCAGTAGTGGGTAGAATCCACAAAGTGTGACAATCAAGTAGCGTTTTATTTTTTCATGTTTAACTATCCCTGAAAAATATGGACTCGATGTTCCGTACAGCTTTTCGTAAAAACAAATAAATATTTACCATTAAAACTCATCTGTCGTTTGAAATGCATGTTAAGTATTGTGTGATATAAAGCAGTGTCATTTTAGTATCATTACTATATTAGCTCAGTATTTGTTCATATTTAAAATTTAATTTGTAATCATTTGTAAGTCGCTTTGGATAAAAGCGTCTGCTAAATGACTAAATGTAAATTTTTTGTTTTATGTTTTCTCCATTTTAATTTTAAAGTTGTAATATTTTTTTATATATATTTACTATCTTATTATTTGTTAATATTTTTGATTTTTTTTTTTTTTCGTTTTAGCTTTAAAGTTTTTGTCATTTTTACTTGTTTTTTTTAAATGTCTACTCTCTTAGTATTTATTAATATTTTGTATTAAATTTACATTTTTATATTTTTCATTTTATTTTAGCTGTAAAGTTTTAATAAGTAGTTTTTTAAATGCATGTCTTCTAATCTTTGTGTTTTTTTAATATTTGATGTTTTTTTACTTTGTTTCCATTTTAATTTTAGTTTTAAAGTTTTAGTAATTTCTATTTGTTTTGTTAAATATGTCTTAGTTTTTATAAATTTTTATTGCACTTTTAGTCATTTTAGTATTTTAACCATATATATAATTGCTGCAGTTAAATTACTTTTAATTTTTACTACTCACACACACACTCTCTCTCTCTCACACACTCACTCACTCACTCACTCACTCACACACACACACACACACACACTCTCTCTCTCTCTCTCTCTCTCTCACACTCACACACACACACACACACACACTCGATAATGATAATTAAGCATAAAATGGCTATATTGATGCTAAAAACTCACTTTAATATTTTTAATGCAAAATATAATTTATTATATTTAGATTGTTTTATTTACATTATTTTAATACGTTATTTTAATTTTTAAAAACATTTCCCACATTGTTGTTCCTGATTTTCACTGCTTTTTTTTTTAAACAATGAAATTAGTTTTGCATTGATTCTGTAGTACTAAATAAACAGTTATGTGGCTATTTGGCATGTCCTTTAGCATTAGTCGAGTCAAGTTGAGCTTTATTGTCATTCCGCTACATGTGTGGACATACAGTGGAACAAAATGTCGTGTCTCGCAGGACCACTGTGCTACATAAACCTAAATATAAACATACAACACTAGACGTAAGAACAATTTTTAGACCTACATAGCTAACTATCTGAAGCGGTAATCTAACTATACATATACTATAAATAGTTGACTATACATACACATAACCTAAGACAGACTATACAAGTACTTTACATAACTGTGCATGATATTGTGCAAAATAGGTATTTAAGGTTAAGAAGCAAGTAGTGAAATGTGATTTGTGGTGCATTCACAAGTAAACATTTGTTATCTTAAGTTCTTGTAACATGGAGTGTTTATAAGAAAGTATCTGGTGCATATAGAGAGAAAAGAGTGTGTTTTTCTACAGGTGCTTTGTCCAGCACACTCAGAATTGCACAATGTTCTTGAGGTTTTCAACTGTTTTCATGTGGTGCATGTGGTGGGATGGGGTGGAGAGGAAAATTGCATTTTCCATGCATTATTTTTCAATCTAATTTTAATCATTCTATATGTACTTCTGAAAATGTAATTGTCGCACTGCAGGAGTTATGCGAACTGAAAAAAATAAAAAAAATGCACCTAATTTACAGCTAAATGCATTAAGGTTTGGTTGCAAAAAGTTGGTTTTGAAAAGAAGTTATTGTAAATGTCCCGTTTGCAGTGCTCTGAGGCAGCCCACGATGGTTTGGTTTTGACTGCACTGTGTTTGGTGTGTTACTGCACACGTCGAGATGCATCGCCTCGCTTCACACCCGGCTGTCAGTGTCGGCGCAGACGCTCGAGGTGACTCTCGGTTGTGCTGAGTTATGATGATGAAGTGCTGTGTGTGTCGTGTGACAGGCGGCCGAAGGAAAGACCGAGATAAAGAGCGGCCGGAGATCTCGCCGCCGTCAGACTTCGAGCACACCATTCACGTGGGGTTTGACGCCGTTACCGGAGAGTTCACGGTAAGACTGACTGTACATCAACTTTACTAGTCATCATTTCAAATAACTTCTAATATTATTTCATTATATTACTTCCTAATTATATATATATATATATATACTTACTGTTCTGCATTATTTACACAATTAATGTCTGTTACAAACTGGATAATTTTGTGAACAACTGCAAAGTAAACTTAAGAGTTACTTGTATTCAATGTACAGAGCAAATAAAGTGTAATGATATTAATAAAAACAGTATTCTTCCGCCAAACAATGTAGTTCCTCAGAATCAGTTGTGGTTCCAACAAAGTGGTTGCCGAGCAACACACAAACGTAAACAAAGGTGTATGTTACTTTGTAGAGTCATTTACAACAGCTTCGAACTCAGCTCAGCCAATCAGAATCAAGGACCGGAACTCTCCGTTTTATAAGACGAAACGAAACACACATCTGGTAATATTGACTTAAAATATCGGCCAAATGGCGATTGTTTACAACCGTTACCAGATGTCAGAATTGGTGTATATAATGCACAATGGAGTATAATGTAATGGTGTATAATGGTGTATATAATGCATTTATATAATATAATATAATATAATGGCTCTGAGCGGATCTCCTCAGTTTGTGTTTCTCTGTGCTGTTTCTCAGGGAATGCCGGAGCAGTGGGCGCGGTTACTGCAGACCTCGAACATCACCAAATCAGAGCAGAAGAAGAACCCGCAGGCCGTCCTCGACGTGCTCAAGTTCTACGACTCCACGGGAAACGGCCGGCAGAAGTACCTCAGCTTCTCCTCAGGTCTGCTGGACGACTCGCGCGCTTTCATGCTGACGTTACCAGAATCATGTCGTACTGACCGCTTTTCTCCATTTGTTTGTATGTATAGAGAAGGACGGGTTTCCCTCTGGTGAGCAATCGGTATGTGTGAATCAGTGCTGTTTTACTGTTATGGAGGTACTGTTACAGTTGTTGTTTTAAAAATGAGTTTTTATTTTTGTATTTTCCAATTTCAATTCAAAGTTTTAGTAACTTTATTGTGCATTTTTTTACATTTTATTTAGTTATATGTGTCCCTGCAGCACAAAAGCAGTCTTAAGTCGCTGGGGTATATTTGTAGCAATAGCCAACAATACATTGTATGGGTCAAAATTATAGAATTTTCTTTAATGCCAAAAATCATTAGGATATTAAGTAAAGATCCTCTAGGGTCACATTTTTGGTTATTTAAACTTGGGTCCCACGTTATATTAAGTGGCTTTAACTACTATGTACTTGCATTTAAATTAATCATTTAATGCACTTATTGTGTACATACATGTTTTTACATTGTACTTATAATTTAAAAAATGCCTGCATGTAATTACATCTTCTGTAATTTCTGTAATTACATTTATAATTACACTGTTGACCCATCTCTTACACCTTAACCCGACCCATCCCTTACAGCTTGACCCACCCTTAAACCTACCCATACCACCAAACCTGTCCCTAACCTCACCCGTATCCCACCTCAATAGCAGCAGAAGTGTTTTGCAACACAATATGAACACTAAGTACATTGCACTTATTTTTTTGATGTAGGTACATCGTAGTTAAGGCCACTTAATATAAAGTGGGACCTAAACTTATTTACCCAGTTATGTTATTTTTATTTTCAACAAGTTTTTTTTCTCTGTCTAAAACTAAATTAAAATGAGAAATGTAGCTTTGTCAACTAGCTGAAATAAAATAAGTTTATATATATTTTGAATTAGATTTAAACTTATGAATTTCTGTTTTCAATTTAATTTTAAGGTTTTAATTTTGTTTTGTTGTTTTAAATTTTTATTCATTTTAGTTTTTTTAAACACGTCAATATAGGTTTTATAATTTTTTTTTTTTTATTCAAGCTTTAGTTATTATTAATATTTTAATTAGGTTTTAGCTCTTGTATATTTTAATTTAAAAAATTTTAATCGTTTTAATAGTTTTTAATCATTTTGTTTTGTGTTTTTGTAATTGTTATTAGTTTTTGTTTTCTTTTTAATTTGTCTATATAAAAATTGAATAATTTTTATTTTAGATAAAAATTGTAGTAATTTTTACTTAAGTTTACTTTTTTATATGTATTGTTTTTTTTATATATATATATATGTTTTTTTTTGTTGTTGTTGTTAACAAAAATGTTTACTAAACCAGCTCAAGCTGGTTTCTAAATAATAATTACACTGCTTTGCTTCCCCGAAACCAAAGCCTGTGAAAAAAACATCAGAGCCCTCGTCTCCGATCAAAACGGTGGATGACGATGAAGACGATGACGATGTGGAGACGCCTCCACCTGTTGTTGTACCACGACCAGAACACACCAAGAGCGTAAGAAGCCGTTAAAGTAATAGTTCACCTAAAAATAAGTATAGTGTATATAAAAAAACTACTATTTGGATATTTACAGTGTTAATTTGGTATTGCGATACCATTATTTTCATTTTATTTAAGAGATTTTTCAAATACATTTTTGTAAAAAAAAATTTTTTTTACATTTTTAAGTATTTTTTTTAATGTCTATGTAGTTGAACACTAGCATTATTATGTGAATTTTGAGATATTGCATCAAAAAAATTTGAGCTGGTAGTATTGAGATTTTTTTTAAGGTCTGTTTGTAGTTTTTGGGGTATCGCATATAAAAAATCGCAAGGTGAAAATATAAATAAAAATCCGTGTAAAAAAAAAAATTTTGAACTGGTAGTATTGAGATACTATAGGTTTCATTTAAAATTGTTTTTTGTTTTTTTTTTACAAATCTTTAGTAATTTTCTTGGGATTTTTTGTTGTTGTTGTTGTTGTAAATTTTTGTAGTTTTTGTTCTTTTAAAATGTGCATGTAGTTTTTATAAAAAATTTTTTACAATTTCCATTTTTGTTACTTTAGTACAACTAAATAAAAATGAAAAAATTAAGCTAAAAAAAAAAAAAAAAAAAAAAGAATTTTTTTCGTCACACATGACCACATTTACATGTCATTGACCTATATTTGGCCCGTACAGTCGCAGTGAGGTAATGCGGAGGAAGTAGGATAGATGCTATCATTCTTAAACAATAGAGAAATTAATCAAGAGTAAAATTACTAGCTCTGTGTTATAATTGAGTCTGTTTTACAGTGGCATGTCTCAACGTGCATTTTTTTGTAATATATGTAGGCTTTGCAGACATGCACTGTCAGAAAAATGTGCAAAAATTGTACCTTTTAAGGGTACCCTTAAAATGTCAACTTTGTACCTTATTTACCCCTATGAAAAAGGTTCAAAGTAGTACCTTAAGGGAGAAGTTAAAGAAAAAGTGTATTTTATTTCAAGTAACGAAAATGCATTTTTATAGTTTTGGTTTCAGTCAACCATAATAACCCTGGTTATTTCAGGTATATACTCGACCATCGGTCATCGACCCCATCCCTGCTCCAGTGACGTCTCCAGACAGCGAGGTCGCATCGAAGGCCACCGATCGACAGAGACCCAAAAAGGGCAAGATGACCGATGAGGAGATCATGGACAAGCTCCGTACGTCACCGCATAAGAAGTTCTTTGCGCAATTTCACTGCTTTGTGAGATTCAAACCACATGTCCTCTCTTTCATATCCAACAGGAACCATAGTCAGTATTGGAGATCCAAAAAAGAAATATACACGATACGAGAAGATCGGACAAGGGTAGGTCCCACAATTTTGCGCACCATATTGTTCTTCCATTCATGGATGGAGATCAATAATTGCGTCTTTCCACAGAGCTTCGGGAACCGTGTTCACCGCCATCGACGTCGCTACTGGACAGGAGGTAATGCAAGAGAGCGAAACGGATTCGTTGTTGTTTGTTCTTCCACGGTTTCGTCATCTCAACACGTTTCTGTCTCTCAGGTGGCCATCAAACAGATCAACCTGCAGAAGCAGCCCAAGAAAGAGCTAATCATCAACGAAATTCTCGTCATGAAGGAGCTAAAGAATCCCAACATTGTCAACTTCTTAGACAGGTAAATGCTCTTTAATTTTGTGAGCTTGACCTTCACTTCCAGGTCAGGAAGTTCCAAGTTGACCTTAATAATTGGATACTACTTAGCATTTTTAGGCGAATTTTGGGATATTGCATAAAAAAAAAACGCTGGATGGAAACGCCAAGATGAGCTTAAAATCTGTGTAAAACTTTTGAACTGTATATTTTCTATCCAATAAGAAGACATGCACAGAAACTATGATGTAAATGCATTTACCGAATACATTCGCAAACTAAAACTTGCGTTCCGTGCCTCAACAGATCGTGGGTTTTGGATAACTGGACTGACTAGCGCACAAATCTCATCGCACACCATCTAGAAGGTTGTTTTAGTCATTCTGAAATGTCCAAATGCAAGTTAACACAACAGCGTTTGTTATTGTTTCATCCGTAACTTAATTTTCGAAATTTTTGTTTCATAAGTAGTTGATTATGGTCAAAAAAAAAACAAAAAACTTTCATTTTTATTATTGACATTTTGTACCAGTTTCTCAAGAAGTGACAAATTTGTTCTCTTAAACACATGGAATGGAAACATTGCTTTATTTGCAATTGTTTTATACGATATTCGAATTTTTAGCACAAGTTAACTTTGGTTGGAAATAGAGCTGCACGATTAATCGTTAAAAGATCGCGATCTCGATTCAGACAACCACACAATCTCATTTCTAAATGACAACGATTCTCCCGTGTCTATTAAACCTTTGACAAAGTCTTACCGGATCATTCAAATCTGCGTTCGCACTGCCGCTGACACAGAG
>NW_015633578.1:631300-631541 GCF_001515625.1 Sinocyclocheilus rhinocerous
CGCTGATTCATCCAGTAGGTTTATGAGTGAGTCGTTGAATCATTGATTCAAACTACTTTTTCATAATTTTAATATTAAATTGAATTATTAAATATATTATATTTTAAATACATATACACTACCAGTCAAAAGCTTTTGAACCGTAAGATTTTTAATGTTTTGAAAATAAGTCTCTTCTGCTCACCAAGCCTGCATTTATTTGATCCAAAGTACAGCAAAAGCAGTAAAATTTTGAAATATT
>NW_015633578.1:631672-634330 GCF_001515625.1 Sinocyclocheilus rhinocerous
ATTATAAATGTCTTTATCATCACTTTTGATTTTTTTTGAATTTTCGTTAAATTCGTAACTTTTTGGTTAGAAACATAGCTAATGATACCATGAAGGTTTACGAGTGTTAATTGTGCGAATGTTTTATATCACAATTTTTCGCCTAACTTAAATTTGGAACTGTAAATGTTTAAGAGTGTTAATTGTGCAGATGCTTTATGCGATATTCCAATTTTCGCACAAGCTAAATCTGTAACTTTTGGTTGGAAAAACTAGCTAATAAAATTTGAGTGTTAATTGTGCAAATGTTTTATGCAATTTTCCAATTTTTCACATAACTTTAATTCTGAACTGGTTGGAAACATAGCTAATCATGTCATTAAGGTTTACGAGTGTTAATTGTGCAAATGATTCATGCAATATTCCATTTTTTCGCACAAGTTTAATTCGTAACTTTGAATGGAAACAGCTAATGATGCCATGAAGGTTTAAAAGTGTTTATCGTGCATCTGCTACAGTTTTCTGGTAGCTGAGGAGCTGTTCGTCATGATGGAGTACTTGGCTGGCGGCTCGCTCACAGATGTCGTAACCGAGACATGCATGGACGAGGCCCAGATTTCCGCCGTGTGCCGAGAGGTTTGTTGAAGTCAAAACGTTATCCCGTCGAACTCACGGACTTGCTGAATTACCTACTTTGGTTTGGGGTAGAAACTCTGACGATAAATGCACAATTGAACTCTGTTCTATATCAGGCCTAGTATGTGTTAACAGGAAGTAACCCTGTCGCTTAACTAATAAACTTCCTCTTGTCTGTTATCTGACAGTGTTTGCAAGCGCTGGAGTTTTTGCACGCTAATCAGGTCATTCATCGAGACATCAAGAGTGACAATGTGCTTCTGGGAATGGACGGTTCTGTCAAGCTCAGTACGTTCTTGCTTCTGCATGCAAACGCTCTGGTTTTTACGAGGGGAAACGGACTGAAGTGTGAAGTTCGGTTAGATCGCAGCACAAAGATGTTGATTTTGATTAGGCGCAAACTCTTTGAAAGGTGCTTTCACACCTGGTACTCTGAGATGCAGAAAGCGTCATGTTTGGTCTGGTTTAGTTGCTCGTTCTGAACAATTGACTTCTTGTGAGCCAGAACTTGACGACTATAAAGAAACTGCAAATAAACTGTTCGGATATTATTCAAGTGAATAAAGTGTTTGGTTTTCACCCAACATTTCGTTAGTATTTTGATGTACGCTGATAGCGTTTAGTGAACACTGGTTATCACAGCCAACATATTTTTTATTATCTCAACATTTCTTCAGAAGTGTACATGCAGTGAATAAAATTAGCCCACAATAAAAACTGATGATTGACTTTAGACAGGGTAGATGCCATGTTTAATTAGACGCTAAGGAAAACAAGGCTATGAATAAGCCTTATTCATGCAAAACGCCAAAACTAAATGTGTAAATTGATTATGAAACAATATTTTTGTATACTCTCTCATTCAATTTACTTAACTGAACAATATGGTGTTGTTTCATAAATGGGGGCCCATTACGCCTTGAAGTCTTGGGTTACATTTAGTTTTTCATGTCCTCTGGAATGGTTTTAGAATGATGTATTTTTTTGCCTTTCGCCATCTTCTTGATCAACACCAAAGTACACAACCATATGACCCAGTGGTCTACAATTCTTGCATCCTGATTGTTATTGGCGCTAAAAATGGCATCTAATGAGACTAAGCTCTATACATTCCATAAAAGTCGTTAATGAAATAAAACAAACCAGGAAATTTCTCTAAACCATCTTTTTCATCTCCTACTCTGCAGCCGACTTTGGATTCTGTGCCCAGATCACTCCTGAACAGAGTAAGAGGAGCACCATGGTGGGAACGCCATATTGGATGGCTCCGGAAGTCGTGACGCGAAAAGCCTACGGACCCAAAGTCGACATCTGGTCCTTGGGCATCATGGCTATCGAGATGGTGGAGGGAGAACCGCCGTACCTCAATGAGAATCCACTGAGGGTACTTTGGTATCATTAGCCGCTTTTCCACTGTCGGGCCAGTGAGAGCCAGTGCTTTAAATAGGCCGGGTGGGCTAATAGCCTCGGACCTGTAGCACCGAGCCCAAAATCACGATGCGTTTCCACCGTCGGGCCAGAAGCTCCGCTGCGCTTCACTAAAACCCGCCCTTTTCACGCCTCTCAGGAACAACGTCACGCAACCCCATCATTTCACCAACAAAGAGAAGATTTATCAGAAAACTAATCAGAAAGTCACTGGAAGTAGTGCGATCACAAAACGAACATGATAAAAGCGTCCGTTTGTTTGCATGCTTTGTTAAAGATTTTAATCCAAAAGCATTGCTGTTTTTCAATAATAAGTGATACATTGATCATATTGAATTAATTTATCAGAATTGAAAATTAGTCAGAAATAAAGCGGTATGAACCGTTATTTCACAAAAGAAAGAGGACACAGCCTACTTATTCAGTCGAGTCTGTTTCTGTTTATTTGTAGTCACAGTATACATCACATTTAGAAAGAATGATAATTTCGATATTTTTCCATAAAAAAATACGACCTGAGTAGCAGAGGGAGCTCCCGAACAAAAAACATTATTATGATATTTTTACGCGGAGCTAAGTCTCGAGACAAGACTTATGACAGATAAAATATGTTAC
>NW_015633578.1:634572-638406 GCF_001515625.1 Sinocyclocheilus rhinocerous
CACAGCCTACTTATTCAGTCGAGTCTGTTTCTGTTTATTTGTAGTCACAGTATACATCACATTTAGAAAGAATGATAATTTCGATATTTTTCCATAAAAAAATACGACCTGAGTAGCAGAGGGAGCTCCCGAACAAAAAACATTATTATGATATTTTTACGCGGAGCTAAGTCTCGAGACAAGACTTATGACAGATAAAATATGTTACTAAATAAATACACCATTGTGAGAACGAGAAGCTGACGACTAAATTTCTTCAAGCGGTCGTGTTTACCATGTTTACTATGGTAACATTAATGGCTAGCGTGGATAGTCTTTTGCATCGCTTATAAATACCTATTTCTGCCTTGTATGGTGATCATAATCCACACTGGATCTCAAACAGAAGTTTCATACACTCGCTGCTGTCTGAAAGTGAGTTTTGAGCTCAACTTATTTTAAAAGTCTTTGATGCTGGTGTTATCTGTTAACTTTATGAAATGATCCGCGGCACTGACGTTCTCCAGACGCGAGAAACTCCGCCTTTGTTAATAGCCACTCGTCTAGCCCCAGCTGGCCCGCTTTGGCCCAAGGTTTCCAAAAAACCCGGGCCGTTGGCCCCGAGGAAGCACCGACGAGGCACGATCAAGCCCCGGAAGTGACCGTGGAAACGCGACTGGCCCTGGCACACACTAGCACGCCCGCTTTTGGCCCGACAGTGGAAACGCGGTTCTATTGGTTCTCCAAAAAGTTAGCGATGTGGCGACTTCCAGGAACTAAACTCCCGAACTCTTTCTCCCTTAGGCGCTCTACCTGATTGCCACCAATGGGACTCCAGAGTTGCAGAGCCCTGAAAAGTTGTCGCCCATCTTCCGAGACTTCCTGAGTCGCTGTCTGGAGATGGACGTGGAGAAGAGGGGTGGAAGCAAAGAGCTTTTGCAGGTAAACCAGCTGGCGACTAGTTCTAGCGATTTAAGGAATAATAGCATGTCTCGTGTGAACTTGTTCACTGATCAATCCTGCTGTCGCCTTCAGCATCCCTTCCTGAAGTTGGCCAAGCCTCTCTCGAGTCTCACTCCTCTGATTTTGGCCGCCAAGGACGCCATGAAGAACAACCGCTAGCTTTGCCCGCAAGCGCAGCGGACTGCTGAACACTCTCGAAATCTGTGCCAGGTGTTTTTTTTACCAGTGTGTCAACAACATATCAGTGTTGTACCAAAACAAAACTCCAAGTATTTTATTTGGGTCCTGTTTTTAAACCTGTATTGACCGCCGTGGTGTTGGGGGACATTAGATGTTCTCCTCGTCCTCCTGCTCTCGTTAGATTCTTGTGGGACTTTGTCTGTTTTATGTATGAACTCTTCCATTTTTTTTGGCTTCTATAGACCTCGTCTGCTCCATAATTGGTGATCAGAATCAATTATGGCGATTTCAAATCCAGCTGGAGACCTTTTGTTAGTCTTTCTGTAGCCAGAACCATGAATGAAAAGCCTACTCCTGTTCTTGACCAAAAGGGAAGAGCACCTTACCAATACACGCCAACTGTGAGCAGTGAATGATTTTTGTAGTCACTTGTGCCTTTGTGATTCCAGCGAACATCTTTATACTCTGTCTGAAGGGGCAGGTTTTTGCCATTAAACTTCCCCTAACCTGAGACGAAACTTTCATGTGATGAAATGTGTATATGACGTACTTCGAAGAAGCGTAGCATTTCAGTTGATGTAGTTAACCAAAAGCAGGATGCGTAGATTAGGTAGATTTATGTTTGTGTACATGAACACTTTTCTTGTTGTTTTAGTAACGAACAGTTTATTACAAAGTGAATGCATTTGTCGAGATGTCTCGATGTAAGAACTGATAACTATTTTTATGCTTTTCAACCACTTGTTTTGCAAGAAAAAGCCGGATTCCTGCAAATTCTGTGAACAATACGGTCGTTGCAACATTGTCTCTTGTTCTTCATTAAAAGAGGACTTGAAACTTGAGATTAGAATAAACTCTCTCTAGGGGGACTTTTATAGTCTGTTGAACCTTGTCACGAGTTAATGGGGTCATTCCTGTTGTGCCGTGATATTTGATCTCTTTAACGTGCATTATAACACATACTTGTTCATGTTTGAGTTTTATCATCAATACTGATTCCACTTCCTGGTGGTTGATATTATTAAGGTCCTTTTGTTAGTTGCAAACTCACTTAATTGTGATTAGAAAATATGATTTCCATGTTTACAAATAGTTAAATATTTGTTGTCAAATTTATTAAAATATTACAGGGACATGAACAAGTACTGCATAGTTGAAATGGCCCAATAATCAATTTTAATGTTAAAGGGGTCATATGATGCTGCTAAAAAGAACAGTATTTGGTGTATTTGGTGTAATGAAATGTGTTTATGCGGTTTAAAGTAAAAAAAACATTATTTTCCACATACTGTACATTATTGTTTCTCCTCTATGCCCCGCCTTTTTGAAACGCGTCGATTTTTACAAAGCTCATCGGTCTGAAAAAGCGAGGTGTGCTCTGATTGGCCAGCTATCCAGTGCGTTGTGATTGGCCGAATACCTCAAGCGTGAGACGGAAATGTTACACCCCTCACCATACTGTTGATGCCGTGCCCCAGCCGGAGTGACCAGGCAAAAACATTAAAACCCATTACAAAAGAGGCATTTGTTGCATCCAGTGGGGACATAACTACTGATTATAATGACTTATACTGTCTTTTTACGCGTTGCATCGCGCCACGTAAACATAAAACCATGTCTGCATTTGTGATAGGAGAAATGACAAACAACAAGCGCTACTCTAACACTGCCCAAAACTCGCGTTTGAATCATCAGTGGCAAATCCTTTAAATGAAAACGTACTTACGTGAGTCAGAACTGCCAGCATTTTAGTCTAACGTAACTCTCCCAGGATCAGTAAACAGTCCTCCATAAAATGTGCCGGCAATCCACAGCACTAAGTTGATGTATTCCCTCAGCGACCAGCACAGATCAGATCTAGGCATAACGAAGCAGATATCGTCCTCTTTTGGAAGACCAAACAAAGTAGTTTCGCTTTCACAACGAAAAACACAGCGGCCTAGCGTGAGCGAAAGCCCCGGCTTAGCCTGAGCTGAAGCCGGGCAAGAGTGAGCTGAGGCGGCGGGGTCGAGAACGGCGGTCCCGGCAAAGGAGCGGTGAAAACGGTGAAAGCCAATCCGGCGATCCACAGCACTAAATTGATGTATTTCCTCAGCGACCAGCACAGATCAGCTCTAGGCATGACGAAGCGGATATCGTCCTCTTTTGGAAGACCAAACAAAGTAGTTTCGCTTTCACAACGAAGCACACAGCGTCTTCAGGACATGGCGGCAGCGGCAACAATACTACAGTGAGAATAAAAGTTACGCCTTCTTTCTTTGCGTGAACATTTGGGCGGCGTTATGCAAATCTTCCCACATAGTGAGGTAGATATGTGGGGGCGTGTTAGAACGAGCCGTTTTAGGTAGGTGTGGCTAACTCTTAACTTTTATAAAGAATATCTCTTTGGATTTGAGACTTTAGTCTTTGCAACTTTACAGATCTTCTTTATGCACCAAGAGCTTGTAACACTCCAAAGAGAAAGGAAAAAATGAAATTCCATCATATGACCCCTTTAAAGAGAGCTTATGTGGAAATAGTTTAATGAATTGTCGGCATTTTATCTATTGTAAAAAATTTGTTAGAATTTACAATGTTTTCCTGTCAGTTGGCATTGAGAGTGACTGACATTTGATGGTCAAAAAAATTAATAAATATAAAACTAAATAACAAAAGAAAAAAATCCCTACTTTCTCTCTTTTCTATGTGCGTTCATAAATTGTATTAATTTGT
>NW_015633578.1:642249-643911 GCF_001515625.1 Sinocyclocheilus rhinocerous
CAAGAGCTTGTAACACTCCAAAGAGAAAGGAAAAATTGAAATCGCATCATATGACCCCTTTAACAATCCATTCCATTATTGAATAGGGATTTAACTGGGTCTGAATTTGTCACGTGTTTAGACGTGAGGAGTTTTATTATTTTTTTATCTATTTTACACTTGCCAAAAAAAAAAGAAAAATAAGACCAGCATTATTAAATACAACACTGTATTTTTTTTTGTTATTTATTTCATTTTATGAGCGGTTTTTTTTCTTTCCCGCCACTAAAATCCAAACCTTAACGACAACGTGACGCAGTGAGGACCGCGAGAATCACCACAGGATGGCGAAGATGATAATTATCGATTATTTCTGTATAAAGTTGTCCATTCTTATTTCGAATACACTCCTGAACGAAATTCTAACGTGATTAAAGTTATTTGGCGTCGAAATCAGCGTTTGGGTGGACATGAAGGATATCTGAAGATTATGAGCGGCTCCGTCTTGTTGGTGAGTATCTTAAATTTTGTACGTTTGTTCGAAAACTGAACTAAAATAGGTTTTCTTATTAGTTAAAAGGGGTTCTGTTAAACAAAGGTTTTCTTCCATAAGCTTTTCAGCTTAATTTTATAAAAACATTAATTCAATGTTGTCTCGAGCGATGGTGCGTAGGCTAAGTGACCTGACATGTTTTTTTATTAACACAAGTGTAACGATTTAGTACTTTATCTTCTTGTAATAAAGACACGCATTCTCTAATGCTCACTTAATGCAAATTATAATGATATTTCGATTTCTTGTGACTGTTCTCGCCAAATCAGATTTCATATCGACTTGTTTAGCACTAATTAAGATTGTATTTAGTGAAGCGCGAACTCATGATTAAGGTAAGTTCTCAAATTAGGCCCTCTTTTCATAATTAAACGCGCTTTTTCTTTGCATTTGCTTATGTGAACTGGTGAGTTTATTTTTTTTAACTTGTGTCAGTATAATTTCAAGACTATTAGGTTTGAACCACTGTTGCCAACTCTCGCGAGACAAATAAGCAACCGCAGCTTCAAAAACAAGCCCAATATTTTTCATAATTTATCAATATTATTTATTATCAATTTTTTATTACCAATAAATGAGCCCGCAACATATTAAACTGAAACTACCCTTTTATCTGAAAAGCAAAAACACAAGTTATTTTACAAAAATCAGCAAACTGCAACAAAGCAGGAACAAAACTCATCTCCAATCACCTGTGAGCAGAATAGGATTGGACAGATGGAAAAGGAGAAAAACAGCTTTTAAAGGCAGGGTATGTGATTTTTCAAAAACACTTTAGAAAACTGATTCGGGCCGAATAGCAAAACAAACTTGTAGCCAATCAGCAATAAGGAGCGTGTCTACTCGTGATGTGGAGGAGAGAGCTTTCAGTGCATGGGATGGACATTAGCCGAGCCGAGCGACAGAAAGATAGAGATGGCGGATAAAAAACAAAAGAGGAAAACGTCTGCGGAAAAGATAAGGCAAGAAGTAGGACCCGTGTAAAATATTGGATCAGCTTTCCAGTGCTGGAGAGAACTCAAGGAGCAGAGGCCTGCGATCGGACGCCGAGGTTGCTTTGTTTCTTCTCAATAGGTGAGTAACACAGTGTCTGCGCCGCAACAGCTAAAGTCTGTCTAGTACACTGGACG
>NW_015633578.1:644148-662852 GCF_001515625.1 Sinocyclocheilus rhinocerous
GTGATTTTTCTTCAATCCCTCATTGAAGAAAAATCACGTTCAAACAGAAGGCGTGTGCTCAGGGGGCGGAATATTTGATAAATTACGCTACAGCACTTATATTTTTGCTCTGATTGGCTATTAACTGTGAGCAATCAATGCATTGGAGAATACAGTGAACATAAATGAAAAGAAACGAAGCTGCTTGCCAGGTTTTCCTAACAAGCAACCATATTTTTTAATATTGTATAATACGCGGACTTGGCAACTCTGGACCAAACACCTTTCAACATAAGAAAAAAAAATATTTTAGTGTGCTTTTTATTTTTTTAATTACAGCAGGTTTTCTGGGGTTATTGACAGTATTTACGTTTAACAGATACTTGATCCGTCAACTCAAATCCTTGGTCTGTTTGTGAAAACCATTCATATTAAGTTTTTAAAAAATCTGGACTTTTTGAAAAGGTTTAATTATGTGAAATCAAAGTGAAAACTACCTTTATCTGACAAAATTAGTAGTATAATAAGCATTAGAAGTATGGCATAAAAATGTTTGATATTAAGCGCCACCTAGTGGTTGATTCATACCAAAGCCCTCAGTCCAAAAACGTTTCTCTCCAAAGATAACTTCACTTTTTCACTTGTAATAATTGTTTGTAGTTCTGGCACTCCAGTGTTTAAAGTCTGTAGACTTTTTAGATTGTAGGCTACCAGTTGTGTTTTATAAGTTTGTTGTTCACTCATTTGTTCATGTATCTTTTTTTACTCTTCACAAAGGGGCAGCGGCCTGTTGGGACTTTGAGAGGTCTGTTGAAGGTGAGTATTTTTAGGGCTAGTCCACTTTATAAACCAGGGGTGCGTAAAGTCGGTCCTGGAGAGTTTAGCTCCAACTTGCCTCAACACACCTGCCGGGAAGTTTCTAGTATGCCTAGTAAGAGCTTGATTAGCTGGTTCAGGTGTGTCTAATTGGGGTTGGATCTAAACTCTGCAGGACATCGGCCCTCCAGGACCGAGCTTGGGCACCCCTGTTATAAACTGTTGAGTATTTATTGTAAGGTTAATGTGGTAAATGCAGTACTGGTACAACACAAAATGTCCCAGGCTAAGAACACTGCTATGTGAGCATTGGTGGTTCAGTGGTAGAATTCTCGCCTGCCACGCGGGAGGCCCGGGTTCGATTCCCGGCCAATGCAGTAGCTTCTTTTGAAGATCTTTTGCATACTTAAACACCAATGCTTTTATTATTAAGTGACTTACAAACAGGGTACAAAACTCTTTCCCCGCCAGCATTTTTGAAAAAAAGTTGCCAGCCACCGCCAAATTTTCACTAAAATTTGATGGCCTCCAGTATATTTTGCTGTATGAATATTTGAATATGTAATACACCAAAATAAAGATCAGAGCCTCTACTTTTAAACAAAATTTTTTTTTTATTCTAGCTTAAAGCATTCTTTTTTTATCAACTCTTGAATATAGGTAGGTTTCATATAAAATGTGTAATTTTGAGCAAAAAAGGTGAGAAAATCAAATTTTTATCAAAAACTACATCTGGATAATATTCAGTACGATTATCAAAGCATAAATCCAGTAAATCGACACCTCCAAAGCTTGCACAGACATATACCACTTTTCTTGACAAAATACATATCGTTGGAAAGTCTCAAGATTCCATATTTGGTGGTTATTTTGTGAGAGACGTATTATTGATAAAGAAATTGATAGATTTGTGACAGAAATGCATCAAAAAATATTTCAATGGAATTTGGGTGGCACCCGGTGGCTGTTTTTGGTATAACATCTAAACAACTTCAAAGTTGGAACACAACTTATGGAGACATATGGCTTTCATTTGATAGCAATTTTATGTTTTTAACAATTTTTTAAAAATATTTATTTTATATTAAAAAAAAATAAATAAATAGTACAATACATTTTCTTTACAGTAAATGTAAACTTCTATAACTTTTTAATACTTTCATTTTATTAAATGATTTCACTTCTATAATAATCTGCTAATTGTTTTCTTTAAAAAGAGACCAACCTTAGGTCTGTATTCAAAAGCGTTCATTAATTATAATAATTTAAGTTTGGATAGTGCACTTTCTCATGAATTTTCAAAAATGGGGATGACAGTTAAGGGGTTAAATTGCATGGTTAACTGTGCTAATTTCTCTGCTTGTTGGTTGTTATTTTCAGACCCTGCTTACAATTGAACACTTCAACGTTAGAGATTCATCAGGAGACCATGACACAAGTCCCGCAATACAACATCAAGGTAAGAGTTGCGTTAAAAAAAGTGTTTTGTTGTTACTGCAACACTACAAAACCAGTTTTGCCCCTTGTTTTTAATAACAAAAGCAGCTCTCAATCTGAACGGATTGACTAGAGTGTAGCAGCAAATGGGGTTGATAAGACCCTTATTATCACTCCTCGTTAGTATAGTGGTAAGTATCCCCGCCTGTCACGCGGGAGACCGGGGTTCGATTCCCCGACGGGGAGAAAACTGTTTTTTCCTCGATATGCGTTCACTGGAAAACTCATTTATAGACTCCCATTTTAAGATCTAACGATCACTTGGGAATTACTTATTTGTTTTATTTTAAAATAAGAGAAAACATCTTATTAGTACATTGTTTTACTTACGAAAAGACGCTACTCTTCTAAACTAGACTTGTTTTCGTAGGATTTTGCATCTCTTTGATTTACCACTGACTTTGAAGTGAAATGTGTACTAATTTATCCAAAACAGCTTGTGAATCAGTAGTTAAAGCAGCACTGCTGTGTTGTTTTTAAAGACTGATTTTTGAGGTTGGGCCCCAGGGCCGGTTAGCTCAGTTGGTTAGAGCGTGGTGCTAATAACGCCAAGGTCGCGGGTTCGATCCCCGTACGGGCCAATGTTTTGCTTCTGCAACTGTTTGATTTATATTTTAGCTTTTACTTTTTTTATGTGTAATAATAATAATAATAATAAAGAATTCAGCAGATCGTGTGATTTTGCTGATTAAAAGCGTAGTTCAAATTCAGTAACACTTTACAAGTTCTTGGTTGTTAACAATAAATAATGTATTCGCTAACATACAGAATTCAAAAATATTTCTCAATGTTGGTTGAAATATAAAAATATAGTTTACAATAAGGTCTCATTTGTTACTGCATTAGTTAATGCGGTCTTTGTTAATCTAAAAAAACAAACAAAAGTTTAATGTTTGTTCACAGCGCATTAGCTAATGCAACTTGTGATTTTTAAAATGTATTAGTAAATCTTGAAATTAACAAGATTAATAAATCATGCATAAGTCCTGTTTATTGTTAGTTAACATTAGTGTACAGCTGTCGTTAGATAATGTTTACAAATCAGGGGCCTCATTTATAAAATGTGCATATGCACAGATTTGATCTTAGAGTGCGTTTACGCTAAAATCCACGGCAACGTTCATATTTATAAAAGCGGTCTTTGACGTGGAAAAGTACTTACGTCAGGGTCTGAGCAGGCGTACGCACTTCTCCTTGTGGCAAAGTCGGAGCACTGCAGCTATTTGAACATCTAAGCTGCAATAATAATAAAAGCGGTGTACGTGGAACCTCATGTTTATATGCAACAGAATCTGATGTATCTAACATGAGACCCAGGATAACTGTATCATCAGAGAACTTAATCATGTAATTGTTAGCAGTACTACATGTACATTCATTAGTGTACAGTGTGAACAGTACTGGGGAACTAACACACCCCTGAGGAGCGCCAGTGCTGATGGTCAAAGGTTCAGACAACGTCCTATTCACCCTGACCTGCTGACTACGATTAGTCAGAAATGATTGGAACCACTTAATAATAAAGGGGTTGACATTCATCCGCTGCAGTGTTTTCAAGAGAACATGAGGCTGCAGAGTGTTAAAGGCTGAAGTAAAATCTACAAACAACAGTCTGGCATAGGCCTTAGGATTCTCAAGATGTTTAGTCACTAGGTGCACTATACTGTTGATTGCATCATCAGTGCCTCTCTGGTGTTTATATGCAAACTGGTAGGGATCTAACTGTGGACCTACATCAAGCTGTAGTTTGCTCATAATGAGCTTTTCCATGCACTTCATCACAACAGAAGTTAAGGCAATAGGTCTAAAATCGTTATTTTCCTGCGGGCAGGGTTTCTTAGGGACAGGTGTAATAATTGCCTTTTTCCATTGTGTCGGTACAGTGTGAGAATGCAGGGACCTCTGGAAAATGGGGCACCAGGCAGGTGTCAGTTCATCTGCACATGTTCTTAATAGAAAAGCAGAGATGCCATCTGGACCTGTGGCCTTATTGACATTGATTTGCTTAAGAACCTTGTTGATAGATTTAGGGTCAATCTCTAGCCTATCAGTATCATCAATAGCAATACTATCAAGCACCATATCACATTCAACTGAGAAATCGTGATTGTCAAACCTCTTATAAAAATAATTCAACTCATTAGCTTTTTCCAGTTCATCTACAACATGCAAAGATTTCTTAGTAGGTTTCATGTTGGTGGCTATTTTCATTGAGTTCCATACTTTTTTTAGTCTTTAAAAAGTCTTTAAAGTACTTTAAACGTCACATCTGGAAGAGAGGCGTACGCACGTGTTTTTGTGCGCACGTTCGTTTTCTCTGAATCGCACTTACGCACTTTTGAGAAATGATCTTAGAACAAGTTTTAGGTTTTAGGTTCAAGTTTTAGGACGGTTTATACGCAACATTTTATAAATGAGGTCCGTGATCATATTGTAAAGTGTTACTGAATTTTCGGTCATTATTTATTCTCCCCCAAACTGATATAATTTTATAACTAAAAAGGAGAAGAAGATCATTTGAAAAACAGGTATTTTTGGGTGAACTAACTCTTTATTATTGCCATTGGGTAGTGAATTTCATCTTATAAAAATAATTCAACTCATTAGCTTTTTCCAGTTCATCTACAACATGCAAAGATTTCTTAGTAGGTTTCATGTTGGTGGCTATTTTCATTGAGTTCCATACTTTTTTTAGTCTTTAAAAAGTCTTTAAAGTACTTTAAACGTCACATCTGGAAGAGAGGCGTACGCACGTGTTTTTGTGCGCACGTTCGTTTTCTCTGAATCGCACTTACGCACTTTTGAGAAATGATCTTAGAACAAGTTTTAGGTTTTAGGTTCAAGTTTTAGGACGGTTTATACGCAACATTTTATAAATGAGGTCCGTGATCATATTGTAAAGTGTTACTGAATTTTCGGTCATTATTTATTCTCCCCCAAACTGATATAATTTTATAACTAAAAAGGAGAAGAAGATCATTTGAAAAACAGGTATTTTTGGGTGAACTAACTCTTTATTATTGCCATTGGGTAGTGAATTTCAGTTACTAATATTAATGTTATTAATATTCTTAATTTGATTTGATTTTAATTTTAAATGGAATATATTAAAAATGTTAAATATTATAATTATTATAATATAAATATTATAACTAATTTGATGATTTGAATGATTTTAGCTTTTATATATTTTTTCATTTTATTTTAATAATTTTATTTTCTTGTAATTTTTATTAGTTTTACTATTATCGTTTTTATTAATGTTTTGAATTATTTTATTTTTATATTTTCCAATTACATTTTAATTTTAGTTAGTTTCAATAAGGTTCTTTTTCTATCAATTTTAATAAATGTTTTTATTAATTAAACTACTAGCATAGTTTTGAATTAGATTTGAGCTTTTATGTATTTTTATTTTTTCATTTTTAAAAAAATAATTTTTAGGATTAAGATTTTGCTTATGCCTACTCACTATTATAGTTTTTATTAATGTTTTGAATGTTTTATTTTTATGTTCCATTTTCATTCTAATTTCATAGTTTTAATGTTTTTTGTTAATTATATTAGTTTTAAATGTGTCGTTTTTATGAATGAAGTTTTAGTTATTTTAGTGCTTAAACTGAACAAAAATTATAAATGTTGCCAACTAAAATAAAACAAGTATAAAATAATTCTATTTCTGGTAACAAAATATTTTTCATGGTTGCAGTTAATGGTAAAAACACCCACCAGATGGCAGCATTTCCAATAGACCTGATATTAAACAATGCTAACTGCTTGCTGCTAACAGAAAAAAGTGTGAATAACGCTAAAGTAACTTTCAACAAATTCAAACAATAAACAACATCACTGAATGTCATTGCTCTAACAAAACTAAAACTTTTGCCCCGTGTGAGGCTCGAACTCACGACCTTCAGATTATGAGACTGACGCGCTGCCTACTGCGCCAACGAGGCCTGAAGGTGGACTGTTGAAAACCTCGTCATGTTACCGCAGGAACGCCAGGTAAGTCACACAACAAGCTGCTTTTGCACTTCAGTTCTGTACTTGATTTTGCTTTTTTAGTTTTCTACTTTGATATGTTTGTGTGCACATCTACTAAAATCCCAAAAGAGAGTCTGTAAGAAGATGATTGAGGAACAATAGACCAGTTTAAACGATGAGATCCAGCCTCGTCCACTAGAGGGAGTCAGAGTGAACAGCCACTTCAAAGATTGCAGATTTAAAATGCATACATTACATTAAAAACTGTACATTTCAAATGCATATATGTGACCCTGGAGTCACATATATGATTTAAAATGCACATAAGTCAATTTAAAATGCATACATTAAATAAAAAATTGTACATTTTAAATGCACATATTAAATAGTATTGTAGATTTAAAATGCATATATTAAAAATGTAAATTTAAAATGCATATATTAAATTAAATTTGTAGATTTCAAATGCATATGCATATATTAAATTAAAAACATTTCAAATGCACATTTCCAATGCATATATTATGTATTAAATAAGGATATAAGGATTGTGCATTTAAAATGCATATATGTGACCCTGGACCACAAAACCTTAAAATAATAAAATATAAAACATCTTAAGTGTAAATTTTTCAAAATTGAGATTTATGCATTAGCTGAAAGCTGAATAAATAAGCTTTCCATTGATGTATGGTTTGTTAGGATAGTACAATATTTGGCTGAGATACAACTATTTGAAAATCTGGAATCTGAGGTTGCAAAAAAATGTAAATATTGAGAAAATCATCTTTAAAGTTGTTCAAATGAAGTTCTTAGCAATGCATATTACTAATCAAACATTAAGTTTTGATATATTTACAGTAGGAAATTTACAAAATATCTTCATGGAACATGATCTTTACTTAATATCCTAATGATTTTTGACATAAAAGAAAAATTGATAATTTTGACCCATACAGTGTATTTTTGGCTATTGCTACAAATATCCCCCAGCGACTTAAGACTGCTTTTGTGCTGCAGGGACACACTGAATATATTTGTACAAAGATGATTGAGCAACAATAGCCCAGTTTAAACAATGACATCCAGCCTCATCCACCAGAGGGAGTCAAAGCAAACAGCCTTTTTTCAAAGTGGCCTTGAATAGGTCAGTGTGTTTTTCTGGCCTAAAGTGTGCCTAAAATCCCCTTTGATAAGAGCACGGCATGTCCGTGTGCCACGTTATCACATGCTGTGAGCAAATACAGCACTGGTGAGCTCAGATCTTTCTTTCTGTCCAGCACAGCCATCTGAACACCAGCATGTCAGGCCTTAATGCTTCACTAGGCTACTTTTTAGCCATAGTCTGCGTGAGCGCGGTCGGACGGGTGCTGGTCACGCGCTGGCGGCCGAGATGGACGTTCCTGATGGAGTTCATCGCCGCTTTCGCTCTCTCCGCTTGTAGACTGGAGGTGGACACCATCGCGGAGGTTGGCCAGTGGGCCGGAGCGCTTGGGCCCGATGTCGCCATCACTATGCTTTTCATATCCATCACCGTCCACGGCATCATCATGCAGGGCGTGAGTGGAAACCCGTCGGTGACGCTCATGGGACTCCTGCAGAAGGACACCGGCGCCGTGTCGGCTGTCCTCAGCGTGGCGGCGCAGTTACTCGGCGCTTACATTGCGCTCCTGGTCGCCGGTAAGTACTGGCAGATGGAGCTGACCGACATGCACATGATCAAGAACCTGATGATGTCTGAGTGCAGCACGTCGCTGCAGGTCCCGCCGCTGCAGGGAGTCTTCGCCGAAGCCCTCGGAGCCCTGACCTTTCACTTGGTTTACCTCGTCCTGAAGAACAGGTCACAGCTGCTGAGGATTCCCATATTCTCCGTGCTGTTGACGCTCATTGCCTATGCAGGTGATTACTTTTAAAATGCTTATGTTAAATAATGATTGTGGATTTAATTTGTGACCCTGGAGCACAAAACCAGTCATAAGGGTGAAAAATGAGAAATTGAGATTTATGCATCATCTGAAAGCTGAATAAATAATCTTTCCATTGATGTATGGTTTGTTAGGATAGAACAATATTTGGTTGAGATACAACTATTTGAAAATCTGGAATCTGAGGGTGCAAAAAAATCTAAATATTGAGAAAATCATCTTTAAAGTTGTTCAAATTAAGTTCTTAGCCATGCATATTACTAATCAAAAATTAAGTTTTAATATATTTACAGTAGGAAATTTACTAAATATCTTCATGGAACATGATCTTTACTTAATATCCTAATGATTTTTGGCATAAAAGAAAAATGTATAATTTTGACCCATACAATGTATTGTTGGCTATTGCTACAAATATACCCCAGCGACTTAACACTGCTTTTGTGCTCCAGGGTCACAAATGCATGTATTAAATTAAACACTAGATTTCAAACACATATATTAAATAACGATTATACATTTAAAATGCATATTTTAAAATATTGTAGATGCATTGTAGAATGCATTTATTAAATAAGGATTTTACATTTAAAATGCATATTTTAAAGGGGTCATATGATGCTATTTTAAAGATCATTATTTGGTGTAACAGAATACAGGTGCATCTCAATAAATTAGAATGTCGTGGAAAAGTTCATTTATTTCAGTAATTGAACTCAAATTGTGAAACTCGTGTATTAAATAAATTCAGTGCACACAGACTGAAGTAGTTTGGCTGACTCTTAACTTTTATAAAGAATATCTCTTTGGATTTGAGACTTTAGTCTTTGCAACTTTACAGATCTTCTTTATGCACCAAGAGCTTGTAACACTCCAAAGAGAAAGGAAAACTTGAAATCGCATCATATGACCCCTTTAAATAATGAGTCTAGTTCTAGTAAAAATACATATATTAAATAAACAGATTTAAAATGTATGCATAAAAAATTGTAGATTCAAAATGCATGTATTAAATGTATTAAATAAATAAAGTGCATATATTATATTAAAAAATATAGGTTAAAATGTATATAAGGATTGTGCATTTAAAATGCATATGTTAATTTAAAAATTATAGATTTCAAATGCATATATTAAATTAGGATTGTTTATTTAAAATACATTAGAAAACAAAAAACATACAATAAAAATGGTAAAATACATTAAAATACATTAGCTATTTAAAATGCATATAATAAATAAAAAGTAGATTAAAAATGCATACATTAAGGATTTTGCATTTAAAATGCATATATTAAATATACAAATATACAATATAAATTGTAGATTTTAAATACATATTAAATTAAAAATTGTAGATAAGAATTGCACGTTGAAATGCATATATAAAATTAAACATTGTAGATTTCAAGTGCATATATTAAGTAAGGATTTTGCATAAAAAATTTATAAATTAAATAAAATTTTTAATATTTTAAATAATAATACAATTATTACATTAAAAAATTTAGATTTCAAATGCTCATTTTAAATAAAGATTGTAGATTTAAAATTCATATAATAAATAAGAATTGCACATTTAAATTCATATATTAAATTAAAAATTGTAGATTTAAAATATTAAAAATCATAGATTTCAAATGCATATATTAAATTAGGTTTGTATGTTTAAAATACGTATATTAAATTAGATAGTAGATATACAGTATTATGCATATATTAATTAAGGCTGAAAATTTAAAATGCATATTAAATAAAGATTGTACATTTCAAATGCATATATCAAATTAAAATCTGTAGGTTTAAAATGTATATATTAAAATAAAGTTTGAGTTAGAAAATCAATTGCACTTTTATGCACGTACTAGAGTAGTGTCTAGAGCTGTTTTTCTGTCTCTTGACTGTTCAGTGGTGAAGTATTTTAGCTCCTCATCCTCACAAATGTCTCTGTCACACCAGGAAATAACTACACGTCTGGATATGTGAATCCATCTCTGGCTTATGCCATGACATTCACCTGTCCGGGACACACTTTCCTAGCGTATTCTCTCGTCTACTGGCTCGGGCCTCTGATGGGTGAGTCCTTGTAGATGTCAGAAATGTTCTTTAATGCCAAGAAAATATTAAAATAGTACTTGTACAGTTCAAACCATCAATCCAAAAATGGCTGCTGGTGTTCCCGAGATGTTTGTGTTGTTGTAAATTGTGTATTTTTTTTAGGCATGACTCTTGCGCTCTTCCTGTATTTGGGAAACATTCCACTGCTGTTCAGCAGGAATCTCCTTTACTCCAAGAAAACACGTTTCCGGGTTCCCAAAGGGAAAACTTCTGAAGACAAGACCAGCTGAAGAGACCGTAAAAACACAGCACTGATATGGTCACTTCACAAACCGTATTTCATAGTCGCAAAACACATTACGGTTGAACTGGTGCAACATCTCTGGCTACATTTCTCTAGCAAACCCCTCGTCTTATGTGAAATTACTACTAACATCTAGGAGCCAAAGAACATTTTATTTAATATATAGCAAAAACAAAAAGAAGAATATTGAATAAGGGGGAAAAGGAAAAATCATGCAAAAGTACAAGTAAATTGTGATAGGTTGTCTATAAATGCCACTTTGATTAAATATTCAAAGTATGCCACAATGTAATAAAATTATTTGTACATATTTTTAGTCTTTCATAATTGCTGTTCTTCTTTATTCCGGCCTAGTTTAGAAAATACAGAATAAACATTTTTTACATATTTGTATGCATGCACTCTTGATGTGCTTAGCTACATTTATTCGAACAACAGTAGCCTATATTTGATTTGAGTGCAGCAGAACAACAAAAATAGCAAAACACTCTCTCTCTCTCTCTCTCTCTATGTATATATATATATATACACACACACACACACACATATATATAGTAGTCAAGATCTGAAGTGGATCAAAAATTTTCATCAAAGTTGTCCAAAAACAAAAACAATAACCGTTCTTGTCTTAGGACAACTTTGATGAACTTTTTTTATCCACTTCAAATGTTGACTACTATATATATATATTGTGTGTGTGTGTGTGTGTTTCATCTATTGTTAGGTTTATCTTTGGTCTTTGTAAAAACAAAAACCATCAGATTACTTGAAATCTATTGCACTTGTTAGATCTACAGTCAGTAACTTATTCTCACCAGCAGAGGTCACTGTCTTTATACATTCAGACCGACTGATGTAATCGAGTAAAATTTAGAAAGGATTTTTTTCACTTATCCAGCGTGGTAAGTACTAGAAAAGTATTTTTAATTTTCGTAGGCCTTTTTAGTTTTTACTTTTTAATTCATTAACTTATATCTGTACTAGTTGTGTACCAATTTACAGGTTAAACGGCATATACATTTTTGTGTGTCGTTTCTCACGGCTTTTTTTTATTTCCTGTTCGATTCACGAACAAATGACTCGTTTGAATCGAATCTTTTATTGAATCGTTTAAAGAGACTCCTGAGCTCAGGCATTACTGATTGGTTTGAATCATTCTAACCAATCTTTCACAAGTTATTGTTACTTTATGCCGTTTCTCTGTTTGTTTGAGTAGATATGTTGGCGTTGTAGCCGACATAAAGTCATCACAACAGGCATGAGGGTTCTGTAGTATTACACTGACCTGAATAGATACAAATGCATTAAAACGCCGTTCATTTAACGTGCTTAAGTGGAGCCTGAGTTGTTTTTGAGGGCAGTAAAGCGAGGCCTGAACTCAATGCCTCTGTGGTTAATTCTGCTGTTTGAAACACAGTGTGTGGGTGAGGTGTTTTTTTTTTCTCACAACCGCAAAATAACTTTGAGAACAACAGACTACAAAACTGACTTAATACATAATTACTAGAAAATGAATGAGACGGATCTCTCTCTTTATTGGTTTACAAGCAAGCCAGAGCATCTCAACAGAAGAAAAGTAGCAAAGAAACGCCCTGCTGCAAAGCTAGCTACATTATAGTAAATATGTCAACATTTATGTTCAAAGCACGACGATCACAGATCAAGCATTGACGTTCAACATTTAATAACGCTAACATTATCACTCTAAAGATTTAACACACAAGCTTTAAAAATAAAAAAATGTTAAAGTGATGTTAAGTTAAAATAAAGTTAAAATAAACAGATCATAGATTTAATTTATGAATTTATGTTTTATTTATTTTACTTATTGTGCCAGTATACCGACACAAATGAATGACTTTGACAATATACATTATTTATATAAAATATAATAAAGCAAAAAATCAGTTGTAGAACCAGATGTAAAACCACTGGCTGTAACGGAACATAACACTTTGGAAGGTGTTATTTATTTTTATGACCACTAGATGGCCACAGCATTAACTGTTTTAAAAAGCTTCGAGTAATGAACCTTTTTCCTGATACAATTGTGATGAAAGCGTCACTGGTTCAGAACGCTTCACTTCGCCATCACTACTGAATGAGGAAGGAAACTAGTGGTGACGTCATGACGGCGATGCAAGATTAACGGTAGTTTATCAAAACGCGCCAAATAAACCAATTTGGAGTAGACGTCACAGTTACATCACTTGCAGCTGCGCGTGCATTTTGGTGGCAGAATAACACTGGGAACAAGTGGAGGGAAACGGGTAAAATCCATGGAACAAGACAAAAAAATTATTGTTATGCCTTTGGATGTTTTTATAGAATACTGCAGTCAAAGACGCCATTAGCTAAACGCAGACGTTTAAATGGACAGACTGGATGAAACCTGCTATGATTACCCTACTTTTAAAGCATAAATTTGATTTAAACAATAGGTCTATATAATATTCACATTTGCAGTTCACGGGGGACATTGTATTAGCCCTAAACCCTTACATTTAAACATTTACCTATTTTATCTCACAATTCTGACTTTTTTTCTCGCAAATGCAAGTTTATAAATCCTACTTTGGACTTCATAGCTCAATTTAACTCAACAATTGCAAGTTTGTCAATTCTGAGGGGGGAAAAAAAGCCAGATGTGTGGGATTATAAACTCATGATTCTGAGCCGAGGGGAAATCAGAATTGTGAAATATAATCTCGGAATTGCGAGAAAAAAGTCAGAATTTTGAATTACAAACTCAGTTACATTTTTTATTCTTTTATTCCATGGTTTCCGTAGAATGCTACTTTAAAACTGTCATTTTCTGCCACCAGATAGACTCCGCCCACAACAAACGTCATCACTGTTTGTAAACACCAAATTGGTCTATTGTCAAAAATCAGACTTTATTTGTTGAGAGCGAGTGTGCGCGCACGTCCTGAAGAGTGAAGTCAAATCATTTCGGCTGCAGTTCAGCTCATAAACCCCGCTCTCTGCATGTAAACGAATGGAGCCGAGGAAAACAAACAAAAAAAAAATTTTTACTTATAAAGTTTCCCCATGGTTTCTGTTGATGTATGCTCAAGTGTTCGTTTTTTTTAATAGGTTTTGTTTTAATAAGTTATTTGATGCTATAAAAATGGGTCTGACGTCGTGATTGATCGCTGTGATTTCCTCTGAGTAAAGCAGATGTCGGAGACTAAATTTTAACTTCAACTTTTCCATGGCTGTGTTGTTTCACAAAATGACTTGAAAGCCCAAAACTCAATTATAGCCTAATAGTTTATGGCTTTTAGAGGTCACAAAAATTATGGAATCATTTATTCTTGATGCTAGCAAAATCAGCAGAAATTAAAAATAGGCAATAAAAGCTTTATTAATTCTTTAGTTTTTAATTCTTTGTGACGCAAATATAAAAGTGAGTAAAAGTAGAAACAAATGAGACCGATCTCTCTCTTTATTGACTTCAAGATCTTGTAGAAAGTCTTCTCTCTTTACCTTAAAAAAAAATTTTTTATCTGGAGTCAAGTTGTTCCAGAAGCCAAAATCAGATTTCATTGGTGTAGTGGAGAAAAGTCTCTTCAGTCTTGTAGGAATAACGCTCAAGAGTTCCAGAAGTCAAAATGTTTTAAAGATAACTTTTATTTGACCCTCTCCAGGGACCAAGAGATCCCAGAGGTGTATAAACATCACATATGAGCTGTCAAGGTTTTAAAGGCAGTGAACACATTATTCATTCTTGCACCCTCCATACACAATCTCCGTCACATAGACCATGAGGCTTTTAAAATGCATCTGACTGTCATAATATTAAAACAACTTCTACAATGTCTTCTGTAGGATAGATAAAATATTCACAAAGCTTCACAAAACGCGGTATACATAGACAACACAATATTCTCAGAAACATGCCAAGTTTAATGAGTTTCTGATGCTCAGGTGGCTAACTGTATTTTTTAAATCATCCAAGGCTGTAATACCAATGTTCTCCACAGGATAACTTTTAAGTCTCTGTTTAAAATTTAAATCATACAATAGATTGACTTGTTGTAAAAGATGCATAAAGTTTCATAAGATGTCAAGTCTTAAGTCTAATCAGTCTGTGATACCAAAAATAACCTTCATTTTTATATATCCTAATGATAATGAAATCATGTCAAGTTGCAAGACAACTTGCTGTCTAATTAAAATGGAAAAAAAACAAAACATTAATTGTCTATTGTAATATAGTACATAGTTCATGTCGCTTGTTAAGGCTGCTTAAGACAGATTTACACATAAGATATTTTATAGCTCAATTCAGAAGCGTAGCTTCTGGGTATACAAGGTATGCACGTGCATATGGGCCCGTGCATATTGGGGTCCCACCGGGGGGGATATTTTAATTAAAACGAGGGAACGAATTCTGAATTCGTGGCCACGATAAATATATATTTTGTCTGCATGTAATATGCAGGGCTCTGTAATTTCTTGCGTGCATTTGTATATCTCTGCCGTAGAACTGCATAATTTTTTAACTACGTGCAAACGCTGCACCGCCGTGGCCAAATAAAATATTAAAATAATAGTTAAAATAGTATTTTTTACGAGAATGAAGTCATGTTTTATTGCATGGATAAACAACTTAATGTGAAAATTCCACCTACTCTGAATAAAAAGTATGTGGCATCCAACCTTTCATCCTTCAGATGTATTTAACATAAAAACAGCAATTAAAAAAAATAATAAAAACATTGGCAAAGTAATATTGTTGGCTTTTCTGAGGTAAATGTTATGTTACGACTGTTCACAAGCTGTTTTATTGACATTTTTCAAAACACTAATTGATCGATTACATGAGATATTTGTTTTATTAAATTGTTCAGATTTTTTTCAACATGCCTTCTGATGTTCATTGATGTTTATTTTGTGTTGTAACTAGTAGTAAAGAGGAAAAGATGATTGATTCACATGCCGCTTGAACTGAGGTGAATACAGTGATCTCACGCTACATTAAAGAGTGTTAAAACAAATTTATTGTTTGTATTTCATGATAAAATCAACAGAACTTAAAGGCTGAGACTTATTGTGTTACATTAACAGTAAAAAAACGTTAAATTATTTCCAAGCATTTATACCGTCAATCAAACAGCTTGTGAATAGTCACGTAACGTTATTTGCCTCAGAAAAGACAAGATTAAGTTAAGTTTACAGAGTTGGAGCCCATGTTAACCAATAACATTTTTTTTGCATATGGGCCCAGGGCGGACTTGCTACACCACTGGCATTATTGTTTCACGTTTGGTGAAAACGCGGCGTCAGACCTGAAAGTGCTTGATCTGAAGATGATCTACTTACTGTGAATATTTTTTGTATGTTTGTGTAAAGTAGATAATTGAGTGAAACACTTCTCACATGTAGTGCAGTAATAAGGTTTCTCTCCAGTGTGGATCCTCTCATGTTTTTTCAGGTTTCCTGACCGACTGAATCTCTTGTCGCAGTGCGAACACATGTAAGGTTTCTCTCCGGTGTGAATCCTCTGGTGCAGTTTTAAATTTTCAGCTTTAAGGAAAGTCTTCCCACACTCAAAGCACATATAATCTCTCACACCAGTGTGTATCTTCTGATGTTCTTTTAAACTTTGCGGCAGTGAAAAACTCTTTCCACACAAAGAACATGAATATGGTTTCTCTTTGGTATGAATTCTCAGGTGCTCCTTCAGGTTTGAAGCCCACAAAAATGTTTTTCCGCACTGATCACATTCATGCAGCTTCTCTCTAGTGTGGATGTTCATGTGCTCCTTAAGTTTTGATGATTGTGTACAACTCTTCCCGCACTGATCGCATGTGTACGGTTTCTCTCCAGTGTGGATCCTCTCATGTGATTTCAGATTTCCAAACTGACTGAATCCCTTGCCACACTGAGTGCAGGTGAAAGATTTCTTGGCTCTTGTTTTCTTTAAATCTTTCTGTTTGGTTTGAGAGCGACTCAAAGGTTTCTCCTCCTTTTCATCCAGTTCTTCATCATTCTCCTCAATTTCATCAATCAACTCTGAAATAAAAGTAAAATGTTTGATTTTCAGTAAATCACAGACAGAAATGAGTAAAGAAAGGACATAAAAGTGAACCATGATGTAACAGTGGGAAGTAGACAATTGCTATACAAAAAATTCATCATGTTGATGTAATTTTATTAATTTAAATATCTCTGAAACTTTCTGTGAATGAGGAACAATGATCTTCCAGTTGTTGTTTTTTTACATTACAGGCACAAATCCCATGTTTTTATCGTGAGAACTATTAAATCAACTCCACAATTGTCTAACATAAATTAATTTTGCTGAAAAAATGCACTCTCTTTATAGAAAGCGTCCTTATTATTTGCTGCTTCAACTATATTATTTCACAGCATTATATATTTTTCCTATTACAACAAATCTAAGTCATACAAACTGCTTGAAGCTTTATATTCTTATTGATCTTCAGCCTCATTAATGAAGGATCAAGAATAAACACCAACCTGTTTGTTCTTCAGTGCGTTTCATCCTGCAGGGTTCTGGATCTGTCATATTCTCACGTGGTAAAATTCTAAATCTGTAATTAAATGTGAAACCGAGAATGAAAAACCTTCTTTTTGATCCTTTAATTCTTGCAAGAATGGTCAATCTAACAGAGAGACGCTCTGTAGTTAGAAAGACAGGAGGCAAATCAGGCAAATCATCTCCGTTTTACTGGGAAAGGCTGTGCAAGATCTACTTTGACCTTTAGCTTTATCCCTTCAAACTAGTTCTAACCGGTTTTAGCCACGTACACACAGAAAATACTGAAGGCCAAAAACTGTGCAAATAGAACATGTGGAAAATAAAGAAGAATATACATTATGGAAAATAAGAAGTAAAGAACAACATAGAAATTTCCATCAGACTGTTCACACAAATTTAAAAATCTATTTAAGAAACAAATAATCTGCTAATTGACTTTAACATAACTATTTTGTTTGTGATTTATATGAAACATGGTTTGTCACAGATTAATGAATAAATATATAGTTTAGTCATGAAACTCTAGATGGCGCAGGCTGACGGGTTGTTAACGTAACTGATGATATTCAGAGAGTTAAACGACTTGGCACGAGCTGATTGGTTCATGCAGCATATGCAGCCAATGAGCTTACAGCCTTGTATTTATATGGCTGGCTAGCATTCACTAGAGATTCCTGCAGCGCGCTTTCAGAGATTCTCTGAAACCCTTCACCTTCCCCAGCTCCACGTACTGTAAATTAAAACTAACTGAAATTTCTTCTCACATAGGCCAAGACATATCAATAGGCTATTGAGCTAAGTGTGCCTGTAAAAGGCTATTAGTGTTATAATTTCATGAAAATAGTTACAGTCTTCTTAACAACTTCTAAAATATAGCTATGATAACAATTAAATTATTTACACTTATTATATACATTTTTTTAAGTTAATCCATTGATGTGCATTAGATGATGAATTGAATAGTCACCTCTACTATTGTAGGTTATGTTTTGGTCATCAGAAAATAATTAATGAGGAATTATGAGAGGTTATGCTATTACACATACATTTCTTGTTTTTGTAATGTCAAGTTCTGTCATGAAACTCTAGATGGCGCAGACCGATGGGTCCGACGTAAACTGATGATATTCACAGCGTTAAACTACTTGGCACAAGCTGATTGGTTCATGCTGCATATGCAGCCAATGAGCTTACTGCCTTGCATTTATATGGCTGGCTAGCATTCACTAGAGATTCCTACAGCGCGCTTTCAGAGTTCCCTGAAACCCTCCACCTTCCCCAGCTCCACCTGTATAGATCTGCTATGGGTTATTTTATATGCTATTTGTGCAGCAGCAGTATGTCTTAAATACTCACAGCACCGTATCGCCGTATGCATTGGCAGTAACAAGTTCCTATACTTGCTTGCAGCAGCAGCAATAATCTACAACTACAGCAATAACCAACAGCAGCAGCGTAGCAGATCTATTCCGCCAAGACCAAATACATTAATATTGTCAAATCCATCACCATGCTAAAATCTTCAGAGTTGTCATGATTAAAATCTATTTGTGGCGGTCAGTTTTGATATTGTGGCAGGCGCCACAAATAAATCAATGTATGGGGAATACTGAAAAATTAAAATGAAACT